>NC_056429.1:33758265-33910765 GCF_018296145.1 Oncorhynchus tshawytscha | reverse complement strand
ATTTTTCCCTTTTGACATGTTCGTAAAAGGTAACAGTAGTTGGTTGCTGTTGAGGTCTTGCTTTTGGCCCTGTTGCTCCACTATATACGTATAGGAGTGTACTATAATTACATAATTATAACCTATTCCCGCAGAAAATGACAGTTTGAAAAAAACAAATTGCAATATCAGCTCCCCTCCATGTGAATGTGAACACAACATGCTTCTTGGTTCCATCTGAAACATAAACAAACCACTACCCTAACTCGTCTCCACCAGTGAGCTCCACAACCCAGCTCTTCCCCAGAGCGCCTGCCCTGACTGCGTCCCAAATAGCACCATAAAATGTACTATAGTGCACTACTTTTGACGAGGTCCCATAGGGAGCCATTTGGGAAGCAGCCCGACTGCAGTACAGAACCCAGTGGTATAAACCTTATAGCCCCACAGGGAGTTAGCCATGGAGCTTTGGCTCAGCCTGTTGATTGCACTTTGCCCGATCATTTCCTTGAACCTCTGCAGAATGTCACATTCGAGGAGGTTTCTGTTCGTCTCGCCAGAGCAGTACAAAGCTAGTTTTCACTTAGCACTCTGTTAAGAACCCCAAGTCAAACCACGATCAAAGAGGAACGATCTTGTCACTCGCCCCAACTTCCAAGTTAGAATGTCATCATTCATCTTTGTCTCATGGGAGGGGGAAAAAAATATTTGTACATTTTGTTTGGACTGCGTGGCCTGCCCAGCCTACCATATTAAACTAATAAAGAAAAACTATACATATAGCCTCTCTAAATCAATTACCTGTTCATCAAGCATACACTATGCTAATGTTTAACTCACTCTTTACTTAATTGTCCATGGCTAACAAATGCTTATTTTCTTAATTACATTTCATAATTTCTTTCTGGCATAAATCAAAGCCAAGCCAGAGACAACCTCTTGCGTATCTCTAGACCAGCTACATGTGATCTATTAGTTTGTAAAAAATGCATTCCATTGTTATCGATGAACATAATTTTCCACCGTTCTTTGAAAACACTTCTAGAACAGCAAAAGCATGAAGAGATTTGTTCACCATACTAGCTGACAATAAAAAGCAACCCCTGCCTGTCCTTTCTGAGCTTATTCTGTGAGCTGCATTGGTCGGTTTGTGAGGATTACGGTGTTTGACTAGCTAGCAGGGACCCCTGCTTGCCGTGACCAACGACGCAAGGGAGTCGGGTTCTGACCACAAATAAACATCAGTCTGGCTGGTCGGGTCCCAGTGCTCCGGCCTCAGCACCGTCAGCTACAGGAGCGCATCAATCACAGCTGGACTGGGCTGAGGTGGGGGCTGGGAGCTGTGGGTTAGGGCTGGGGGCTGAGTTTGGGCTGGCGCTGAGATTGGGCAAAGGCAGAGCACAGGAAAACAGCCTGAACCAGCTGCTGCTGATGCACACACACACAGAGATGCACAGTCACACAAGCACACATATTCGTAAACTGTACACACACACACACACACACACACAGTGATGCACAAATGCACACAAACAGACAAGTACGAACACACACACACATACACACACAAAAACACACACGTGGCTAGTCTTAATCCCCTTTCAACGGCTGAACTCTGATAGACACTCCATGCAGAGAGAGAAGAGGAAGAGAGAGAAAAGGAAAGAGAGGAAGAGAGAGAGAGAGAGAGAGAGAGAGAGAGAGAGAGAGAAAAGAAAGAGTAAAGAAAAGAGATAGGAGGGGGGAAAGAGGGAGCAACATATGAAATCCATAGTGTCAAGCAGAATTGACTACGGCTTGTTCAATAACTTGTTTTGTTTTCAGTTGCCAGCTCACCATTGCATTTGTGATCATAATGTGAGTGTATTCAGTCAACCCACATCTGGATATTGTACCTAAATATAGGGCTACATGCTACATACTATAGGGCTACATACTACAGGATTCCCCTCTTTTTGTTTACCTAAATATGAACCAAAATCCCTTATAATTCTGTGAAGGCTTTCCTACCACCTAGCAGAGGTGAAAATAAAGCCTTATGCACAATATGCAGTGATAATAAGACAGTGCCAGTGTGTTAGATTATAACGTATCCTGAACTCATGGATGTGAGAGAACAATTCTACTTTGCAACTTGATTCAGATGTACGTGTTAAAATGTCTGCATATACTGCATCCATTATTCATTAAAATTAATACATTAATTCAGATACAACATCAGGGAAATGGAAATATTAAATTTAGTTTGTTTATTATAGCCTATACTTTTCATCGTTTTGTGATAACTCTCATGATAATACATTCATGCTTATAAATCTGTTAATAGTCAATGCCTTTGTAATTGTAATCAAATTTGATATCAAATGAATATTTGATTCTAAATCACAATAACGTAAAAGCAAGCATGCACCAAATGAAAAAATAAATCCTGATGTGCAAAATTGACAGCTTCATAGATAGAATCTATTTTTCAAAAGATGTCAACCTAGTTGTACTTTATTTGCAGTATTGAGATCTTGTAGAAGGTATTATGGGTTTTTGGGTAACAAAAAAAAACGTCACCTGAAGAACTTGGCCTGCTGTTCCTCTGTTTATGTCCCCTGTCCAAGGCGATGTGGTTCAAGACGTGGAGAGATCCACTGATCACCTCGCTCGGTTATACTGCCCCCTGGCGGAATGAAAGCGAAAACGAACGTCGACAGTAGACTAAATTAGTGCAAGATTATAAAACTAAGAACATTGTAATTGTAATTTATAAAGTGTACTATTATAACGTCGATTAATACTTCAGCTAGCAAATGTTTAGAAACATAAACATTTGTATTATCTGGATTTGACACCACCTACAATCTGTGGAGTGAATATTCTGATAGGTCTATCTCTGGGAATGTTTTAAAAACGCCAGCATTAATCTTTGCAATGTGCACAAACAGCAAATCTCTATCAAACTGCTGAATATTCCGGTTTCAGAACGCAGTGTGAGCAAATTAAAAGAGCTGACCTCAACTGCTGCTTCGCTGGATTTATATCTGACCGTCACTGATTGATTGATATCTCTGTAACAAGTGTAAGAACCCAGACAGACAGAACTAAGACTCACCTGTCAAACGGACGATTATGGTTCGGCACACCTGATAAAATAAAAGTTCAGCATTTCTGAGCGCTTTTATTACCATGAATGCACTAGATTTGTCATATTTTTCTGAAAGTGAAATATGTTATATTTTATATGAAAAAGTTACTGTTATGGATAATCCCATTATTATTAAGTAACTGTTTTCTATAACCAAATGAATAAATTAAATGTCACACAATCAATATGTTCCTGTGTTTTCTTTGTAGGCTACATTATGCTATGGTCTCATGAGTCATGACCTACAAACGCGTTTTAGTGATTAAATTTAAATTAAATGGTTATAACGATACATTAATTAGCCTAGTCAAGGATTCTTCCCTCATAGCTCCCCTATTATTAACATCGGCAATACAAGCCATTTCATTTAATTGATATTGTGAAAGAAGATCATAAAATCTACCTAAATCAAATAAAAATGGTTAATTGGCAGAGTTATTACATTCCGGAGTCTATCATTAAGAATTATATTCAATGAAACCTCCCTTTCTCGTAATTTATTTTCTGAGGCCGGTAATTGAATTTGTAATAGGAAACGCAGTTTTTGAAATGACCTTTTTGCAATAATGCTTCGTTAATTGAAAGTAAATCATTTTTTTTCTATCACTGGGTGTTAAACGATTTTCTAACTATGCTGGTCTTAGAATCAGATCTTTTCAGAGTAAAGAACAGCTCTGCACCATTGGGTTGTTCCACCTTAAAAAAACAAGAAAGAGGATTTTGACACCTACCATCTCAGATTGTTCTGAAATCGTTTCTGTTGTTACAAACATATAGAATTAGCCTTCCTGCAACATTATATTTGTTGAAATATAATCAGATCTCTGAGAAATTAAGCAATTGGCCAAATTGGTGGGTGTCATGGCTTGCTGAAATGATATGGAACGACCCCATTAACACGACCTTTTCAGTTAAGCTGTGACATTGACAATCTCTGTAACATTGACAAACTGACAATTCAATATAGTCAACATTATTATTATTGTTACTTTTATTATTATTACTGATAATAATATTTAGGAGGGAAATAACTTAATGGATAGTTGAAGAGTTCATTTCAAAAACACTATATCCACAATTTTTTTCACATTTGTTTGTTTAATCAGAAATGATTGCTTATGGGTACCTTCATGTGTGTAAAATATTACTGTTCTCAGATTTTTTATGAATCGATTTAAGATATGTATGAAAATGTGTTTTTAGGCAAAATGCTATACAGTATATTAGTATGCATTGTTTAGCTGGAATGGAATGTCCATATCCTGTATACACTTTATATACAAAACACATGCTCTTTCCATGACATAGACTGACCAGGTGACAGCTATGATGCCTAAATTTATGTTAAATCCACTTCAGTCAGTGTAGATGAAGGGGAGGAGAAGCCTTGAGACAACCGAGACATGGATTGTGTGTGTGTGCCATTCAGAGGGTGAATGGGCAAGAAAAAAGATTTAAATGACTTTGAACAGGTATGGTAGTAGGTGCCAGGCACGCCGGTTTGTGTCAAGAACTGCAACACTGCTGGATTGTTCCCGCTCAACAGTTTCATTTGTATATCAAGAATGGTCCACCACCCAAAGGAGATCCAGCCAACTTGACACAACCGTGGGAAGCATTGGAGTCAACATGGGCCATTATTCCTGTGGAGCGATTTTCATACCATGTCCGACAAATGTTCATTGTTGGACATAAAAGATTGTAAAAACACCAGGAAATCAACTCCAAGTGATTTTAACTTTGGAAATCTGTTCCCAAGTATTCCCACGCATGATAGAGAGAGAGAGAGAGACATGATCACATACTAATATAAGCAAGGTTTGAAAATATTATGTTTTAGTCAAATATTATATCTGTTTGGGCTACTTCCAGTCTACAAATGATTTGTAATTATGTTCCGGCCCCCTGACCGTCTGCTCAAGAAAAATAAAATAAGAACAAATGTTATTATTATTATTTTTTTTTAAATCAGTCTTGCGGCTAAATCTAGTTGATGAACCCTGTTCTGGAAAATGCTAAACATTTTAAAGATTTGTTGTCATTGTTGCAGTATGTAAACTTAACATGAAGAACAGGAATGACATATACTCTCACGAGTGGCCAATAAGACCTACCTGAAAGCCACACCCCTAATAAGCCACGCGTCCTGGAAATAACCTTAGGATTACGTTAACAAAGACCCAGCTGCTGAGTCAACCCAGCATGAAAGTAAAAAATAACCAATTGATGGTAAATTAACCTGTTTGGGTAATCCCAACATGTTGGGTTATTCACACAACCCAACTGGCTGGGTCAAAATAACCCAGCATGTGTTCTGTCCAATATTTACCCAGTGCTGGGTAATCAATAACCAAAATTGGTTTGTTTTTAACCCACCATTCTTTTGAGTGTGAACAAGTTGAGGAGACTAAACTTCTTGGTGTCACTTTAGATTGTAAATGGTCATGGTCAATGCATATTAATTCAATGGTAAAGATGGGGAGAGGTCTGTGTGTGATAAGGAGAAGCTCAGCATTTTTAACACCACAGTCGACCAAACAAGTCCTGCAGGCTCTAGCTTTATTGAATCTTGACTACTGCCCAGTGATACGGTCAAGTGCTGCAAAGAAGGGTCTAGAAAAGCTGCTGCTGGCCCAGAACAGATCAGCATGCCTTGCCTTTTAATGTACACAGGGGGCTAATGTCAACAGTATGCATGTCAGTCTCTCTTGGCTCAAAGTAGAGGAGAGATTGACTGCATGACATTTTGAATGTTTTATTACTGTGTTGAAAATTCATGTCTGTATAATCAATAATCAAGCTCTGACAGACATACTTACCCCACCAGACATGCCATCGGGGGTCTAATCACAGTCCCCAAATCCAGAATGAATTCAAGTCAACGCACAGTATTATATAGAGCCATGATCACATGGAACTGCCAATGACTGCTGCCAATGACTGGAACGAATTGCAAAAATCACAGAAGCTGGAGACTTATATCTCCCTCACTAACTTTAAACATCAGCTATCAGAGCAGCTAACCAATCGCTGCAGCTGTACATAGTCCATCTGTAAATAGCCCATCCAATCTACCTACCTCATCCCCATATTGTTTTTATTTACTGTTCTGCTCTTTCATCATCTGCTCATCTATCACTCCAGTGTTAACTTGCTAAATTGCAATTACTTCCCTACTATGGCCTATTTATTACCTTACCTCCTCACTCCATTTGCACACACTGTATATAGACTTTATTTTTTTCTATTGACTGTACCCTTGTTTACTCCATGTGTAACTCTGTGTTGTTGTTTGTGTCGCACTGCTTTGCTTTATCTTGGCCAGGTTGCAGATGTAAATGAGAACTTGTTCTCAACTAGTCTACCTGGTTAAATAAAGGTGAAATATATATATACATTTTTTTTAAAGAATGGCCTTCAATCTCAAAATACAGCTTTAAAAAACAAAACAAATAAAACAACCCTTACAGCACAGCGCCTCTCCCCTAACTGACCTAATTAACAAAAAATGCACATGTACAGTTGAAGTTGGAAGTTTACATACACCTAGGATGGAGTCATTAAAACCCGTTTTTCAACCACTCCACACATTTCTTGTTAACAAACTACAGTTTTGGCAAGTCAGTAATTTTTCCAACAATTGTTTACAGACAGATTATTTCACTTATTCACTTTCACATAATTCCAGTGGGTCAGAAGTTGAGTGTGCCTTTAAACAGCTTGGAAAATTCCAGAAAATTATGTCATGGCTTTAGAAGCTTCCGGCGCCGTCAGAGATGGCCGCCTCGCTTCGCGTTCGTAGGAAACGATGCAGTGTTTTTTTTTTTTTTTTACGTGTTATTTCTTACATTGATACCCCAGGTAATCTTAGGTTTCATTACATACAGTCGGGAGGAACTACTGAATATCAGAGCAATGTCAACTCACCATTATTACGACCAGGAATATGACTTTCCCGAAGCGGACCCTGGGTTCTGCCTTCCACCCAGGACAATGGATTGGCTCCCAGCCGACGACCCAAAACAACGACGTTGTAAAAGAGGCAAACGAAGCGGTCTTCTGGTCAGGTTCCGGAGACGGGCACATCACGCACCACTCCCTAGCATACTACTCGCCAATGTCCAGTCTCTTGACAACAAGGCTGATGAAATCCAAGCAAGGGTAGCATTCCAGAGAGACATCAGAGACTGTAACGTTCTTTGCTTCACGGAAACATGGCTCACTCGAGAGACGCTAACGGAGTCGGTGCAGCCAGCTGGTTTCTCCATGCATCGCGCCGACAGAAACAACCGTCTTTCTGGTAAGAAGAGGGGCGGGGGGGTATGCCTTATGATTAACGAGATGTGGTGTGATCATAACAACATACAGGAACTCAAGTCCTTCTGTTCACCTGACTTAGAATTCCTCACAATAAAATGTCGACCGCATTATCTACCAAGGGAATTCTCTTCGATTATAATCACAGCTGTATATATTACCCCCCAAGCAGACACATCGATGGCCCTAAACAAACTTTATTTGACTCTATGCAAACTGGAAACCACATATCCTGAGGCTGCATTCATTGTAGCTGGGGATTTTAACATGGCTAATCTGAAAACAAGACTCCCTGAACTGTATCGGCATATCCATTGTGCTACCAGGGCTGGTAAAACCCTGGATCATTGCTATTCTAACTTCCGCGACGCATATAAGGCCCTCCCCCGCCCTCCTTTCGGAAAAGCTGACCACGATTCCATTTTGTTGCTTCCAGCCAAAACTAAAGTCCGTGTTGCCCAGCAACAGCCCCAAAACATCACTGCTCTAGAGGAGATCTGCATGGAGGAATGGGCCAAAATACCAGCAACAGTGTGTGAAAACCTTGTGAAGTCTTACAGAAAACGTTTGACCTCTGTCATTGCCAACAAAGGGTAGATAACAAAGTATTGAGATAAACTTTTGTTATTGACCAAATACAAAAATCCTACAACGTGATTTTCTGTTTTTTTTTTTCTCATTTTGTCTGTCATAGTTGAAGTGTACCTATGATAAAAATTACAGGCCTCTCTCATCTTTTTAAGTGGGAGAACTTGCACAATTGGTGGCTGACTAAATACTTTTTTGCCCCACTGTATATACTGTACTCGATACCATCTACTGCATCTTGCCTATGCCGTTCTGTACCATCACTCATTCATATATCTTTATGTACATATTCTTTATCCCTTTACAATTGTGTGTATCGTAGTAGTTTTGGAATTGTTAGGTTAGATTACTCATTGGTTATTACTGCATTGTCGGAACTAGAAGCACAAGCATTTCGCTACACTCACATTAACATCTGCTAACCATGTGTATGTGACCAATAACATTTGATTTCTGCTAGGCTAATTGACATCATTTGAGTCAATTGGAGGTGTACCTGTGGATGTATTTCAAGGCCTACCTTCAAACTCAGTGCCTCTTTGCTTGACATCATGGGAAAATCAAAAGAAATCAGACCTCAGAATTTTTTGGGGAGACCTCCACAAGTCTGGTTCATCCTTGGGAGCAATTTCCAAATGTCTGAAGGTACCACGTTCATCTGTACAAACATACCGTCATCTGTACAAACATGCCGTCATACCGCTCAGGAAGTATCTATGTCCACAGTAAAACGAGTCCTATATCGACATAACCTCAGCAAGGAATAAGCCACTGTTCCAAAACCACCATAAAAAAGCCAGACTACGGTTTGCAACTGCACATGGGGACAAAGATCATACTTTTTGTAGAAATGACCTCTGGTCTGATGAAACAAAAAAAGAACTGTTTGGCCATAATGACCATCGTTATGTTCGGAGGAAAAAGGGGGAGGCTTGCAAGCACGAAGAACACCATCGCAACCGTGAAGCACGGGGGTGAGAGCATCATGCTGTGGGGGTGCTTTGCTGCAAGAGGGTCTGGTGCACTTCACAAAATAGATGGCGTCATGAGGGAGGAAAATGTTGTGGATATATTGAAGCAACATCTCAAGACATCAGTCAGAAAGTTAAAGCTTGGTCACAAATGGGTCTTCCAAATGGACAATCATCAAATCAAATCAAATTTATTTATATAGCCCTTCGTACATCAGCTGATATCTCAAAGTGCTGTACAGAAACCCAGCCTAAAACCCCAAACAGCAAGCAATGCAGGTGTAGAAGCACAGTGGCTAGGAAAAACTCCCTAGAAAGGCCAAAACCTAGAAAGAAACCTAGAGAGGAACCAGGCTATGTGGGGTGGCCAGTCCTCTTCTGGCTGTGCTGGGTGGAGATTATAACAGAACATGGCCAAGATGTTCAAATGTTCATAAATGACCAGCATGGTCGTATAATAATAAGGCAGAACAGTTGAAACTGGAGCAGCAGCACAGTCAGATGGACTGGGGACAGCAAGGAGTCATCATGTCAGGTAGTCCTGGGGCATGGTCCTAGGGCTCAGGTCCTCTGAGAGAGAGAAAGAAAGAAGGAGAGAATTAGAGAACGCACGCTTAGATTCACACAGGACACCGAATAGGACAGGAGAAGTATTCCAGATATAACAAACTGACCCTAGCCCCCCGACACATATACTACTGCAGCATAAATACTGGAGGCTGAGACAGGAGGGGTCAGGAGACACTGTGGCCCCATCCGAGGACACCCCCGGACAGGGCCAAACAGGAAGGATATAACCCCACCCACTTTGCCAAAGCACAGCCCCCACACCACTAGAGGGATATCTTCAACCACCAACTTACCATCCTGAGACAAGGCTGAGTATAGCCCACAAAGATCTCCGCCATGGCACAACCCAATGGGGGCGCCAACCCAGACAGGATGACCACATCAGTGAATCAACCCACTCAGGTGACGCACCCCTTCCAGGGACGGCATGAGAGAGCCCCAGTAAGCCAGTGACTCAGCCCCTGTAATAGGGTTAGAGGCAGAGAATCCCAGTGGGAAGAGGGGAACCGGCCAGGCAGAGACAGCAAGGGCGGTTCGTTGCTCCAGAGCCTTTCCGTTCACCTTCCCACTCCTGGGCCAGACTACACTCAATCATATGACCCACTGAAGAGATGAGTCTTCAGTAAAGACTTAAAGGTTGAGACCGAGTTTGCGTCTCTGACATGGGTAGGCAGACCGTTCCATAAAAATGGAGCTCTATAGGAGAAAGCTCTGCCTCCAGCTGTTTGCTTAGAAATTCTAGGGACAATTAGGAGGCCTGTGTCTTGTGACCGTAGCGTACGTGTAGGTATGTACGGCAGGGCCAAATCAGAGAGATAGGTAGGAGCAAGTGTAATGTAATGCTTTGTAGGTTAGCAGTAAAACCTTGAAATCAGCCCTTGCTTTGACAGGAAGCCAGTGTAGAGAGGCTAGCACTGGAGTAATATGATCAAATTTTTTGGTTCTAGTCAGGATTCTAGCAGCCGTATTTATCACCAACTGAAGTTTATTTAGTGCTTTATCCGGGTAGCCGGAAAGTAGAGCATTGCAGTAGTCTAACCTAGAAGTGACAAAAGCATGGATTAATTCTTCTGCATCATTTTTGGACAGAAAGTTTCAGATTTTTGCAATGTTACGTAGATGGAAAAAAGCTGTCCTTGAAATGGTCTTGATATGTTCTTCAAAAGAGAGATCAGGGTCCAGAGTAACACCGAGGTCCTTCACAGTTTTATTTGAGACGACTGTACAACCATTAAGATTAATTGTCAGATTCAACAGAAGATCTCTTTGTTTCTTGGGACCTAGAACAAGCATCTCTGTTTTGTCCAAGTTTAAAAGTAGAAAGTTTGCAGCCATCCACTTCCTTATGTCTGAAACACATGCTTCTAGCAAGGGCAATTTTGGGGCTTCACCATGTTTCATTGAAATGTACAGCTGTGTGTCATCCGCATAGCAGTGAAAGTTTACATTATGTTTTCGAATAACATCCCCAAGAGGTAAAATATATAGTGAAAACAATACTGGTCCTAAAACAGAACCTTGAGGAACACCGAAATTTACAGTTGATTTGTCAGAGGACAAACCATTCACAGAGACAAACTGATATCTTTCCGACAGATAAGATCGAAACCAGGCCAGAACAATGACCCCAAACATATTTCCAAAGTTGTGGCAAAATGACTTAAGGACAACAAAGTCAAGGTATTGGAGTGGCCATTAAAAAGCCCTGATCCCAAACCAATAGAAAATGTGTGGGCAGAACAGAAAAAGACTCAGTTACACCAGCTCTGTCAGGAGGAATGGGCCAAAATTCACCCATCTTATTGTGGGAAGATTGTAGAAGGCTACCCGAAATGTTTGACCCAAGTTAAGCAATTTAAAGGCAATGCTGCCAAATACTAATTTAGTTTATGTAAACTTCTGACCCTTCTGGGAATGTAATGAAAGAAATAAAAGCTGAAATCATTCTTTCAACTATTATTGTGACATTTCACATTCATAAAATAAAGTGGTGATCCTAACTGACCTAAGACAGGGAATTTTTACTAGGATTAAATGTCAGGAATTGTATTTTTTTTAAACTGAGTTTGAATGTATTTGGCTGAGGTGTATGTAAACTTCCGACTTCAACTGCATCTGTACTGTATGCTTGTAATTGTTCGTAGGAGCTTTTTGGGTTCTATTGTTCTTATTTTACATGTATGTAGTTCTGTACTTGTCTACTGATGTTCTGTATTATGTCATGTTTTATGTTTTGTGTGGACCCAAGGAAGAGTAGCTGCTGCTTCAGCAATAGCTAATGGGATCCTAATAAAATACTAAAATCATTGCACAGCACCAGGGACCTGAAATGGTCCCACCACACGACACCATGATGAAAAAGGAGGCTAAAGAAATTTGGCATGACCCCTAAGACCCTCACAAATTTCTACAGATGCACCATCGAGAGCATTCTGTCAGGCTGCATCACAGCCTGGTATGGCAACTGCACCACCACATGGCTCTCCAGAGGGTGATGCAGTCAGACCAACACATCACAGGGGGCACAATGCTTGCCCTCTAGGAAAACTACAGCACCCGGTGCCATAGGAAGGCCAAGAAGATCATCAAGGACCTCAGCCACCCGAGCCACAGGCTGTTCACCCTTCTACCATCTAGCAGACGGAGACAGTACAGGTGCATCAAAGCCGGGACCGAGAGACTGAACAGCTTCTATCTCCATGCCATCAGACTGTTGAACAATCATCACTAGCCGTCCAGCCCCCGGCTGCCCCATGTATATAGAGACATTGAACACTGGTCACATTAACAATGTTTACATACCGTTTAACCTACTTTATACATATATACTGTATTCTAATCATTGCTCATCCTATATAACTACTGCTGTAAACACCTTTTCTATTCATATACTGTCCATACTGTCTATACACACCATTTATATACATTAAATGTATATTCCAGACTCTGACATTGCTCGTTCTGATATTGACTGCTCATATATTTCTTAATTTCTATTTGTTTTACTTTTTGAACGATGTGTGTATTATTGCATTGCTAGATATAACTGCACTGTTGGAGCTAGAAACATAAGAATTTCGCTGCACCTGCAATAACATCTGCAAATCTGTTTACATGACCAATACAATTGTATTTCTTTACAAAAATGTTTTAGTTATTTGTAACATTTGACTGTGTAAAACCTGGAAGTACTACTTATGTCTCAGTCTAGAAGCGCAGACAAAGGATATCAATGATCTGGAAAGATTCTGTATAGAGGAATGGTCTAAGATCCCTACCAATGTGTGCTCCAATCTCATAAAACATTTTAGAAAAATAAATATAGCACAGTATTTGTATTGTTCATTTTAAACAGTCTTTTTTGCTCATTTTTATCAAGGGATCCAATAATTGTGGACCCCACGTACATATGTATTTACAGCCAACATAGATATAGCAGTGTGAATCAAACAAAGCCAACATGTTCCACAACAATAGCATTAGTTGTTGGCTTCTCGTCGTCGACAGGGATCAGGATTATTTTTTTTAAAGAAAATAATAAGAGGATCCTTCTCATAAAGGTCTCATCAACCACAACAACATCTGACAAACAGTATACTTTTTTTTTTATTCCATTATTTGGTCGACGCAGACACGGAATTATCCCCAGATTTATGTCTCACCATTTGGCAACACAGAAATTCCTGCTGGCCGGCTTCCTGTTCCAGAGCTGCAAAAAATAAAAGATAAAAAATAAATAAAATAAACACACACACACAGGGGGGGGAGACAAGTTCCCTGGACCGCTGCTCACCTTATTTCCTATACAGTGCACTAATTTTGACCAGGGCCCATAGGTACTATATAGGGGATAAGGTGTCGTTTGAGATGCACAAAATGACTCGGGGAAGCTGAGTCTCCACAAGAGCCATATTTAAGCCCTAATAGGGTGGGTGAGTTTTAGGAGTGGTCACTTGAGGTAGACTGGCTTTTACACCTGCCTTCCCTCTCTAGAATCAGGGTTTTATACAGTACTGCCTTTTGTACTGTTTCTACAATTCTCTATCACTTAAAGACTCAGGGCCAGTTTCCTAGGCCCAGTTTAAACCCTAGTCCTGATCTTAAAAGCATGTTAATCTCCTAGGCACACAAAGATGGAAATGGACAGGCTACAGAATCATATTTTCTAGGGAATTTCATAGGTCCGTTCAGAATGGACTAGAGAAGACAGTATAACACACTAAACATATTTTCTTCAGTAGTGGAACAAAGCTCTTACTCATTCTATTAGTATATTCTGGTCACGCTCTTGGGTCATAAAAGAGAAATTGAATGTGATGTTTTGAATGCACAAAGTATTTTGAAATACTTTTGAGGATGATATCAGATATGAGTTCCACATCATCCAGTAGCGTATTCACACTGTAATGAAATTATCTTAAATAAACAGGGCCAAAATACAGCCCACAACGGATGATGTCAACTTGGGTCCCCGAGCTCAACTCTAAGAGGTACAGATATGTGACAGGGTCTGACCAACAGGGACTAATAACTAGAGGAAACACAGTCTGGATTACAGATCCCAGATCCAAGGCGGGAGTTGTTTGTTTCGGGAATCTGCCCTTGTATATATCACCCCTCTAAACATGAGATGTATTTACATGCAATGTGACAAGATTCTTCTATTCTTAACTTTTGCTCCTGTGGCTGTTGAGGGGAGGTGAGGGAGGGGGGGGGATGATGGCGGTTGGTCGCCTGCTTGACAGAGCAGCGTCTGACATGGGCTTCCTTTCTTCTCTCCTCCCTCCTCCCTCCCATCCTCCTCTCTTCCTCCCTCTCCTCCTCTGCAGGGCTGGGTTGTGCCTGCGAGGAAACGTGCAGCCATCTGCCTGAGCCCTGCCACTGTCCCTCCCTCCTTCCTTCCTTCTATCCTGACCGGCCGCAACACACTGACAACAAGACAACAAGCTAATTAGGGGTTTTACTGTGCTTATTATATATGCAACACAAGTGTTGAGGCTTAATCTGGCTTAGTGTCTCTGTCGTATGATGCGATTTACCCTGCAAATAAAAGGAATGTAGTATCTAAAAATGGTACGATGGTCTTCCTTCCTGCCCCAGCATGACACTGATTGAGGCCGACACTCGACAGACAACTGGAATGGCTGAGGGCCACCTGACTACTGAGGGCTGTAAGGAGGAGACCCATCCACTGGCCCCTGGCCTCCACAGCCCCTAGCTGGATCCAAAGTAAGAAAATAGTTCAGGATGGGTGCCAGACTGGAGATACGGCCCACAATTCTTCGGCCCTAATATTCAGATGGTAACACAAGGCCTCAACATGCAGTACTCTTAGAAAAAAAGGTGCATAGTAGAACCATATAAGGTTTTTCACCATAGGGGAAGCCTTTTTGGTGCTAGGAAGAACCCTTTGGAAATGGTTCTACCTACAGTAGAACCCTCTATGAAGGGATCTACCAAGAACCATTTTATCTTTGAAGGTCTCTTCCTAGAACCCTCTATGAACGGTTCCACCAGCCTTATTAGCATTTAAAATTAAACTCTTTATGACAAAACATTACATATATCATAAGGCCTTTCTTTGAAGGCCTAGTTATACCCTAACACAGTGGTGTTATGAAACTCCTGGTTTACAGGCCGCATCAAGCCTGCAAGTCACATTATGTTGGATTAGCAAAGTGATGTGTAATTCCTATTGGAATCCAGGCAGAGTGAGAACATACACAATTAGAACCTTAAATCACCCGCAACCTGCATTCAGAATGACTGCCAGAGTAGGGAAGATTGATTAATGGGATAACCATTTTAAAAAACAAACATTTTAGTAACGCTCTTGTCCAGAGTGACTTACAGTAGTAGTGAGTGCATACAGTTAGGGTTGAGGATGCCATAGGGAGAATCCCAAAACATTTTCCAGTCGGTGCTAGCAAAACAGTCCTGTAGCTTAGCATCTGCTTCATCTGACCACTTTTTTATTGACCGAGTCACTGGTACTTCCTACGTACACCACATCAGTCATTGGCTTCATCAATAAGTGTATCGATGACGTTGTCCCCACAGTGACTGTACGTACAGTACATACCCCAACCAGAAGCCATGGATTACAGGCAACATCCGCACTGAGCTAAAGGGTAGAGCTGCCACTTTCAAGGAGCGGGACTCTAACCCTGAAGCTTATAAGAAATCCCGCTATGCCCTCCGACGAACCATCAAACAGGCAAAGTGTCAATACAGGACTAAGATCAAATCGTACTACACCGGCTCCGAAGCTAATCGGATGTGTCAGAGCTTGCAAACCATTACAGACTACAAAGGGAAGTACAGCCGAGAACTACCCAGTGACATGAGCCTACCAGACGAGCTATACTATTTCTATGCTCGCTTCGAGGCAAATAACACTGAAACATGCATGAGAGCACCAGGTGTTCCGAACGTCTGTGTGATTACGCTCTCCGCATCCGATGTGAGTAAGACCTTTAAACAGGTCAACATTCACAAAGCCGCAGGGCCAGATGGATTACCAGGACGTGTGTTGCGAGCATGCCCTGACCAACTGGCAAGTGCCTTCACTGACATTTTCAACGTCTCCCTATCCGAGTCTGTAATGCCAACATGTTTTATGCAGACCACCATAGTCCCTGTGCCCAAGAACACTAAGGTAACCTGCCTAAATGACTACCGACCTGTAGCACTCACGTCTGTGGCCATAAAGTGCTTTGAAAGGCTGTTCATGGCTCACATCAACACCATTATCCCAGAAACACTAGACCCACTCCAATTTGCATACCGCCCCAACAGATCCACAGATGATGCAATCTCTATTGCATTCCACACTGCCCTTTCCCACCTGGACAAAAGGAACACCTATGTGAGAATGCTATTCATTAACTACAGCTCAGCATTCAACACCATAGTGCCCTCAAAGCTCATCAATAAGCTAAGGACCCTGGGACTAAACACCTCCCTCTGCAACTGGATCCTGGAGTTCGACGGGCCGCCCCCAGGTGGTAAATGTAGGTAACAACACATCCGCCACGCTGATCCTCAACACAGGGGCCCCTCAGGGGTGCGTGCTCAGCCCCATCCTGTACTCCCTGTTCACTCATGACTGCAAGGCCAGGTACGAGTCCAACACCAGCATTAAGTTTGCCGATGACACAACAGTGGTAGGCCTGATCAGCGACAACGACAAGAAGCCTACATGGAGGAGGTCAGAGACCTGGCCATGTGGTGCCAGGAAGACAACCTCTCCCTCAACATGATCAAGACAAAGGAGATGATTGTGGACTACGGGAAAAGGGGCTGTAGTGGAGCAGGTTGAGAGCTTCAAGTTCCTTGGTGTCCACATCACCAACAAACTAACATGGTAACAAGCACACCAAGGCAGTCGTGAAGAGGGCACAACAAAACCAGATCAGATCCTCAAAAAGTTCAACAGCTGCACCATCGAGAGCATTCTGACTAGTTGCATCACTGCCTGGTATGGCAACTGCTCGTCCTCCGTCCGCACGGCACTACAGAGGGTAGTGCGTACGGCCCAGTACATCACTGGGGCCAAGCTTCCTGCCATCCAGGACCTCTATACCAAGTGGTGTCAGAGGAAGGCCCTAAAAATGTTCAAAGACTCCAGCCTCCCTAGGCATAGACTGTTCTCTCTGATACCGCACGGCAAGTGGTACCGGAGCATCAAGTCTAGGTCCAAGAGGCTTCTAAACAGCTTCTACCCCCAAGCCATAAGACTCCTGAACATCTAATGAAATGGCTACCCAGACTATTTACATTTCCCCCCTTTTACACCGCTGCTACTCTGTTATCATCTATGCATAGTCACTTTAATAACTCCACCTACATGTACATGTTACCTCAATTACCTCAACTAACCAGTGCCCCCGCACATTGATTCTGCACCGGTGCCCCCTGTATATAGCCTCGCTATTGTTATTTTACTGAGGACTCTTTAACTACTTGTTACTTTTATTTCTTGTTCTTAAATCTTATTTTTTAAACTGCATTGTTGGTTAGGGCCTTGTAAGTAAGCAATTCACTGTATTCGACGCATGTCAGTAATACAATTTGATTAGATGAGACAAACTATGTCAGTACTGTATATATACAATTATTAAAGGAATACCATATACATGCACAAATATTCCCATATAGGTAGTTTAAAACATTCACACCCATCTTTCTAAACTCATCAGGTTACTTCAACTCATGTTAAAAAGTTGAAAGTCCCAAACAGTCATTCTGATTCCCACCTTAAATAGACTTTGAGTGACTAAAACATCACTCATAATTTCTTTTCCCAGATAGAAATTCTCAAAATGTTAGAAAAATGACTTTCTTTGTGTCAAACTATGAGGATGTCTGAAAAGACAGACCGAGTGGGTGGGGAGCTAGTACGCTGAGTGGGCGGGGAGATCACCGTGACTGACAGTTCTTTGAAAACACCTACTGTATGTCATGTAACATACACACAGTGAGCAGTGTTGCAGTGATATTATATCAAGGTAATGTTCTGATACACAAAGCAACTCAAAACAACATTGAAATTGCATGCAGCATCCAATTCTGTCATACATAAATTCTTCATTTTAGAAATTCTGTTTATCCAACTGCTGGGTTATTGTAACAGACAACATGTTGGCTGTATAATTTACCTAGCTACCCCAAATGAATATGTCACCACTGTTTTATCAAGCTACAAATAGCTAGCAAAGGCAGCATGTGAGCTTCAAGTTTGGGGAAGCACATTTTTACCATAAGAATGCAGTTTTATAATAAAGCATAATCACATTTGAATTTTTTTGTTGTAAGATAGGCTACTATTCCTAAGGTGATGAGTAGCTTACATGGTCATAATTTAGGTTTATAATATAACTATTACAGGGTAGTGCTGACACTGACAAACATATCAATAAAAGAGATGTAGTTTGATCTATATAATAGGCGTATAAGAAGGGGAGACACAAATCAAATATGACATCCATCTAACCTGGAGGAGGAAATGATTGTCCAGAAACAAAACACTTCAAGAGCCAATGACCCAACAATAATAAAGAGTGAATATGCACACTCACCGGGCCGATGCTCTCCACAGGTGCCAATAAGATAGGCTACACTGTTCACAAAATTAAGTTGAGAATTTTGATAACTAAAAGACAGTATTTTCATTGTCTTCTCTTCTCTTTACAGCATTAGCCATCTGCTTTCAAAACTTTCCCACTATTGTATTTTTAAACCCAACAATCTACAATGAACAAAAATATAAACACAACATGCAACAATTTCAAAGAGTTAAAGTTCATACAAGGAAAACAGTCAACTGAAATACATTCATTAAGCCCTAATCTATGGATTTCACATGACTGGGAATAGAGATATGGATCTGTTGGTCACAGATACCTCAAAAAAAGATACAGTGCATTCAGAAAGTATTCAGACCCCATTACATTTTCCACATTTTGAAACGTTACATCCTTATTCTAAAATGGATGAAATATATATATATATATATATATAATTCATCAATCTACACACAATACCCCACAATGACAAAACAAAAACAGTTTCTTAGAAATGTTTGCTAATTTAATAAAGATGAAAAAAAACAGAAGTACCTTATTTACATAAGTATTCAGACCCTTTGCTATGTGACTCAAAATAGAGCTCAGGTGCATCCTGTTTGCATTGATCATCCTTGAGATATTTCTACCACTTCATTGGAGTCCACCGGTAGTAAATTCAATTGATTGGACATGATTTGGAAAGGCACACACCTGTCTATAAGGTCCCACAGTTGACAGTGCATGTCAGAGCAAAACCCAAGAACCCGATGGTCACTCTGAGAGTGCTCCAGAGTTCCTCTGTGAAGATGGGAGAACCTTCCAGAAGGACAACCATCTCTGCAGCACTCCACCAATCAGGCCTTTATGGTAGACTGGCCAGACGGAAACCCCTCCTCAGCAAAAGGCACATGACAGCCCACTTAGAGTTTGCCAAAAGGCACCTAAAGCTCTCTCGTACCATGAGAAACAATATTCTCTGGTCTGATGAAACCAAGATTGAACTCTTTGGCCTTAATGCCAATCGTCATATCTGGAGGAAACATGGCACCATCCCTACGGTGAAGCATGGTGGTGGCAGCATCATGCTGCAGGGATGTTTTTCAGAGGCAGGGACTGGAAGACTTGTCATGATCGAGCGAAAGATGAACAGAGAAAAATGCAGAGATCCTTGATGAGGTCCTGAGCGCTCTGGAGCAGGTTCTCAGACTGGGCGAAGGTTCAACTTCCAACAGGACAACGACCCTAAGTACACAGCCAAGACAACACAGGAGTGGCTTTGGGACAAGTCTCTGAATGTCCTTGAGTGGGCCAGCCAGGGCCCGGACTTGAACCTGATCGAACATCTCTGGAGAGACCTGAAAATATCTATGCAGCGATGCTCCCCATCCAACCTGACAGAGCTTGAGAGAATGGGAGAAACTCCCCAAATACAGATGTGCCAAGCTTGTAGCGTCATACCCAAGAAGACTTGAGGCTGTAATCACTGCCAAAGGTGCTTCAACAAAGTACTGAATAAAGGGTCTGAATAATTATGTAAATGTGATATTTCAGTTTATTTTATAAATTAGCAAACATTTCTAAACACCTGTTTTTGCTTTGTCATTGTGAGGTATTGTGTGTAGATTGATGAGAACATTATTCTTTTTTTAAATCAGTTTTAGAATAAGGCTGTAACTTTAAAAAATGTGGGAAAAGTTAAGGGGTCTGAATACTTTCCGAATGCACTGTATCTTCTTCGCATAGAGTTGACGAGGCTGTTGTGGCTTGTGGAATCTTTTCCCACTCCTCTTCAATGGCTATGCGAAGATGCTGGATAATGGTGGGAACTGGAACACGCTGCCGTACACGTCAATATAGAGCATCCCAAACATGTCTGGTGGTAATTATGAAGGCCATGGAAGAACTGGGACATTTTCAGCTTCCAGGAATTGTGTACAGATCCTTGCGACATGGGGCCGTGCATTACCATGCTGAAATATGAGGTGGTGGCGGCGGTTGAATGACACGACAATCGGCCCAGAGGATCTCGTCACGGTATCTCTGTGTATCCAAATTTTCATTGATAAAATGTAATTGTGTTAGTTGTCCGTAGCTTATGCCTGCCCATACACTAACCCCACCGCTACCATGCAGCACTTTGTTCACAACGTTAACGTCAGCAAACCGCTACCCACACAACACCATACACGCTGTCTGCCATCTTCCTCATACAGTTGAAACTGGGATTCGTCTGTGAAGAGCACACTTCTCCAGCATGCCAGTGGCCATCGAAGGTGAGCATTTAACCACTGAAGTCGGATTCGACGCTGAACTGCAGTCAGCTCAAGACCCCGGAGAGGACGAGAAGCGCGCAGATGAGCTTCCCTGAGACGTTCTTTTTACCATTTGTCCAGAAATTATTAGGTTGAACTTGAGACATCTGTGCAATTTTGTTGTGTGACACTTCACATTTTAGAGTGGCCTTTTATTGTCCCCAGCACAAGTTACACCTGTGTAATGATCATGCTGTTTAATCAGCTTCTTGATATGCCACACCTTTCAAGCGGGTGGGTTATCTTGGCAAAGGACAAATGCTCACTAACATGGATGTAAACAAAATTGTACACTAAATTTGAAAGAAATAAGCTTTTTGTGTGTATGGAACATTTCTGGTATCTTTTATTTCAGCTCATGAAACATGGGAAATACTTCACATGTTGTTTTTATATTTTTGTTGAGTATATTTGGTGTTTGCCATGCGAGCTGCCCAAACTGCGGGCCTTTCCAACTGTGGGCAATGCGATTTAAAACTATCTACAGATAGTTAGGCCATATCATTTTGGCAATTAAATTACATTTACTTTAGAGGGAAGCCTTATGGACATACCACCTATGCTAGCTAGTTCATCTTGGACAATTTCAGTTGAAACTTTACAGGGTGAGGTCTACGTACATTTCAATAAATATATATAAACTGACTGCCACACAATGTTCATACAAACATTAGGAACACCTTCCTAATATTTAGTTGCACCCCCCAAGTATACAATGTATAGTGTATATCATACATATCAATGTCAAGAAGTTTGTATAAATCACCTGTATGGCATGTCTCTTGATGTAATGACATGAAAACTGAGTAAGAGTTTGGGGAAATCCTTCACATGCTTTTGTTCAGGTTTCATCCAAATACCATCTAATTTCATGAAAAACATGATTTTCACTGTTCAGAACCCTTAAAATGTAAAGGGCAACTGAAGATTTGGTTCTTAAGAAATGCTAGCAACCATGACTGAATTCAAATGTGAGTTGGTTTCAGGGTGTGGTTTGATGTGGGTGTCTCGTGTGTGCTCGCAAGTGGGAAGAGTTAGCCAAATTATTTTGCCAATTAGCTTCAGCAGGCTGGTGTGAAACCGTGGCAAAGTAGGTTTAACTTCAGATAGCCCATCTCCAGGGCTAATTAGTGACCGTAAATAAATTACACAATGTAAATGAGACAATATTTTCATGTTGCACACCTTTTAGTTCTCATTAAATGCTTTAAAAAATGTATAGATATTTTGAGGTTTTTAAGTCATTGAAATTTGGAGCAGTTGGAAATGTACATTCTGTAATTTACTGATGGTCCCAAATTTACCACGACATTATGATTAGGTCGCATTGAGCTGGACTCCAAATGGATGATTACTTGTGTGCTGCCAGCTGTTGGTATGTGGGCAGGACTGAAACAAACCCAAACTTCATTTACATTGTGAGGCGGTCACGACCACAAGTCTCACAAAACTCTGTTTTGGACGAGACTGACTTCATGGCCAAAATGATCATATTTACACATTGTAGTCAATTTTGACAGTATAATAAATGTTTCTGACTCATATGGATGCCACATAGGCTGTGGTTTAAATGATAAGTTGTGTTTTGGGGGGGCAGTTGCTCTTTAAACACTGAGGTAAACACTAATGCTCAGGCACTATTTAAAAGAAGAAGAAAAAACACATTCAGAAGGGTTCTATGTGAAATCCTTTCCTTCCAATGAATCTTTCTTGCATTCCAAATAATCATCAGCACCATTTCTTTAAAAACTTAGGATGAAAAAAGTTTTAGGTAGAACTCTTTGTCTTACAAAGAACCTTCGGCTTCCAAAAAGGGTTTTTCAGATGAAAACAATTCTTGTTAGAACCCTATCCCCTCAACAAAGAACCTTTTTGGAACCTTTTTCTCTAAAAGTGTATTCACTGCCGTGTAACTCTAGTCCACAGAACACAATTAAGACATTTTGCATGTGTGTGTGTGTAGCGTGCCTCCTGCACCTTGTATCCTAATGTGTTTAATGAAGCATATGACTGTCTGAAGAGAGACAAAACTCAAGGCAGCCTCAAAGCCACATCTTACATTTTAAACACAACAGATTGGATTTGACACCCAATCTATTCAGCTAATAGCTGAACACGACAGAATGAGTTAAACAGGCGCTACCTAGTATCTTGGTCCTGCGCATGTCAGCATCACCTCCACCATTTACCAGGGTCAAGTAGGCCGAAATTGGGACCAGGTCTATACCAGTAACTCCTGCTACTGTGTAACCATTCCACAGAGGCCACAGCACACTCATTACTGTTAGTTCTGAAGACCATAACAGTCTGGTTTCTGGTAGTGCTGGTGAGTGGAACCAGAGACAATGGTCACATTCCAAATGGCACCCTATTCTGTTGTAGTGCACTACTTTTGACCAGGACTCATATTGCTCTGGTCAAAAGTAGTGCACTATATAGGGAACACAGTGCAATTTGGGCCACCGCCAATAATAAGGACTGGAAACACCACAGGGTCTGTAAATATTAATGAACTCTTTGACAGTCTCTCACCATTTATATTTTCCTCTCCCCTCTTCATGGCCATTTGTTTAATTAAAAGTGTGTTTTAGGGAAATTAGCCGTTTGTTGTCTAATGCCTCTGGCAGGTCTCCTTCTCGCTCACTCTCCACCTCCCTCCCCCCTCTCACCAAGACTACAAACTAGAGACTGTTGACATTTAGCTGAGAAGAGGAGAGGAAATAAAAGGGGGTTGCATGGCAGACTGACTGAGTTGAGGCAAGAGGTCGCACAGGAAACACTCATGAGTGTAGGGATCTTTATAGAAATATACTGTATTGTGTACTCATTCTGAACATTTCAGTATTACTAAGGTTTAAGTCCACATTTGTAATGATAGTGTTAACCTTTGATGATTTAACATTCTCAGTTAAAACCACAAGTGGCACTAATCAATTCCAAATGTTAAATGTATTTATCAGAATAAATTCAACATTTTAATGCTCTCATAGTCAGAGAACAAACAAACAAACTGAACAATGACAGCAGCAGCGCCACTTGAAAGTGTAATGTGAGGGAGTTGAAAGAAAAGACTAACTTCACAATACATAATAAAAACAGGGCCTAAGGCAGCATTCAGATTCACACTGTGCAGACCGTCATTTTTAATAACTCTGACAAGGTTTCAGATAGACTCATATTCTCTGTCACAATAACATGCAGAAACAGGATTTCCGTCGCAGAGAATTAGCACAGGCAGTGCCTTTGTTCGCCCTCAGCCGAACATTTTTCTCCTCCCAGACCTTCGTTCACTCCAAGCCACAATGTAAATTAGCCTGCCCTAATACTTAAGCAGAGTGGGCATGAGGATCTCTTTTTTTTATTAAGACAGCGGAGCTGACAGTTTCTTTAGGAATAAAAACACAAATCTTTCCGTTTTAATTGCTTTTCTACAGTGGTAACAAAGGAGGTAATATACAACGAGTCCAGACCCTATAAAATAAAAAATGTTCTACTGGCCTGCCCTAGTTATTCCCTGTTGGAAACTTTTTAATTCAACTACTGTGTAGATCAATTTTCTGATATGTACAGCATTGTTCTACATACTGATTTGACACCGTTTTTAATGTTGCAAAGCAAGGCTTTTCACTGAGGCTTAATTAAAAGGGATCGTAAGGGCTTTTATGGCACACGTTAGAGCTGAAATTAGCCAATTACTGTACCCTTTCTGTTAGCGGGAGGAATACCAATGTTGAGACTCGATTCCCATTTAAGTGCCTGACTTAATGGCTTTGAGCTAAGCCACACACACATATATATATATTTTAGAAACACAGCCTAGGAGGAGAGCAGAGCAAACAATTTACCAGTTATTTATTCTGCCTTTAAAAATATGCTTTAGAACTACATACTTACGATCTTACATGGGTTACAGAAACATTGTAGTGGTTGCTCTGTTGTTTTCTTCGTAAAAATGATGTGTAACAAATTAGAAAAAAATAAGTGCCACCTTTGTTATTTTAGCTTTTTAGAAGAAAAAAAATCAATAAGTAGATCTAACGCATGAGTAAATTAGTATTGTTTATTCAATGCAACTGGCCGCTCCAGTCGTCCTCGCTGATCAGAAAGAGGATCCGTCTTGGCCTATGCTGCTCTCTGCTGGTTGTGGGTGGAAACTACAACAATGGCAATGAATTTGACTAATCATTTTGGCATCCTCGAAAACAAAATCAGACAAGTAACTCATTTAGAGGTCTAAAGAATCTTCTCCCTCCTGCTGACGTATGGTATAGGTCTGGGTTGTGAGCGGAGCGACTGCATCCCCCGGTGCTATGCATAAGATGAAACACAAACAAGAAAACACTCACCTGTGTCGCTGGGGTTTGTGATGTGCGTCCAACACTGGGTGGCTAGAAAAAGACAGATCACACATATAAGCCGTGTATATTTACATACTGTACATGCACAGGTGTCTGTCTCCAAATAGTGGAACAACCGTTTGACATCAATCAAGCACATTTTATTTCTCCACTTAATACAGAAATACATACTCAGCGTGTGGCCCGCTGTAGGATGGCACAGATCTCTGGAGACTGGGGGCCTTGTGTGGCAGTGGCATATTATTGTGTGACCGCTTCAGATCCAGTATGGCTTGAGGCAGGATCAGTTTGAGTCCATGGTGGACTGTAAACCTCAGAGTGGTGTGGTCCTCTGTTGACAGAGAGGTGTCACTTCTCAAACAACCAACCGGAGAGTCTTTAGCCAAACTGTTTGTACTCCATGTCTTGTATCATCTATATGTACCGTACATTTATTTACTCCGAGCTGTGCACCATATTGCTCGTCTGGGCTTATAAAGATTCCCTTACTCTGCTCTCTAACTGTCTCGGACAGTGGAACTGACCTGTTATGGACATGATGGTTTTGACCTTGCGGTACCAGTCGTTGTCTATGAGCAGCGGGCCCATGTAGTCTGGGGTGGAGGAAACCTCCTGCTTCTTAGTAGCCTTGACTCCATCCAGGTTCTTTGTCAACTTCTGATTACAGAACCTAAAGCAGGGGAGGGATCAGTTCACTCAGCACTCAAAGTAATATCAGACTGTTGCCTCGTGAAATGTTTTATTAAATAAGCTCACAGATACAGAGGTCTCCCTAAATACCAAAATGTGTAACAAGCATGTACTGTAATATCATTGCAACATAAGTGAAAGTAATAATAACACTAGCTATAGGTCACTTTTTCCAGCAGAAGACAAGGTTGGGGAAGATGGTTACGATAGCTGGGTGGAACAGTCCTCTGTCTACTTTCCCAGTGGAGCACTGCTGCAGGATGGCATCCCTCTGGGTCTCAGCTATGTTTATCTACAAACAAAGCAGCACAGAGTTACCATATGATATTAACCATAACACGATATGGGATATAAAAAGACAGCCAATGGGACTGCAGATGGAAATATTTGTTTTTTAAGTATCATATAAAACGTGATATCATATAAAACCATAGTACCGTATAGACATCTGAACTAAGTAGTCCTACCCTAAGTTTGGGAGAGATCTCAGACTTGAGGAAAATCTTAATGATCATGTCAGCCTTCTGGTGTAGCATAGCATGGTCATTCTCTCCATACATCCCTGCAGATGCCATCACTGTGCCTGAATCTGCCAGGTTCCTGAACCTGCAGCACAACAACAACAAACACAACAGCTTAGCGGTATCAGGACACAACCCACATTAAAGAGTCGATGTCCACGCCCCCGCGGATATCTAATTGGCATGATAAAAACATCCCAATAAAAATCTGTCTTTATTGGTGGATAGAAGAAAGCTGCCAGATTGGTGCACATTCAACAAATCTGATCTAAGGGGTATAGGCCTACAGTGTGGTTACTAAACTCCGATTTGGATATACAGTATTTGTCTGTTTTCGCTGCATAACATTTAGAAGTAGTCCCTATATTCAGGTTTAGAAGAAGTGACTGCTAAATACTAGCCCCCGTTCGTATAAGCTGCTAGCAAAAATAGAGTACAGAAATCGGTGGTGGTAGGCAGTCGTTGTTTAACTGATTGGGGTGAACATCCATACAAATCAAATCAAATTATATTAGTCACATGCGCCGAATGCAAGAGGTGTAGACCTTACAGTGAAATGCTTACTTACGAGCCCCTAACCAACAATGCATTTTTTTTAAATACGGAAAAGAATAAGAAATAAAAGCAACAAGTAATTAAAGAGCAACAGTAAAATAACAATAGAGAGACTAAACACAGGGGGGTACCAGTACAGAGTCAATGTGGGTGGGGCACCTCCGGTTAGTTGAAGTAATATGTGTAAGGAGGGGAGGTGTTTAGAAGCCTCTTGGACCTAGACTTGGCGTTCCGGTACCACTTGCCGTGCGGTAGCAGAGAGAACAGTCTATGACTAGGGTGGCTGGAGTCTTTGACAATTTTTAGGGCCTTCTTCTGACACCACCTGGTATAGAGGTCCTGGATGGCAGGAAGCTTGGCCCCAGTGATGTACTGGGCCGTTCGCATTACCCTCTGCAGTGCCTTGCGGTCGGAGGCCGAGCAGTTGCCATACCAGGCAGTGATGCAACCAGTCAGGATGCTCTCGATGGAGCAGCTGTAGAACCTTTTGAGGATCTGAGGACCCATGCCAAATCTTTTCGGGCGGCCCGTCAGGAAGTCCAGGATCCAGTTGCAGAGGGAGGTGTTTAGTCCCAGGGTCCTTAGCTTATTGATGAGTTTAAAGTGCACTATGGTGTTGAACGCTGAACTGTAGTCAATGAATAACATTCGCACATAGGTGTGCCTTTTGTCCAGGTGGGAAAGGGCAGTGTGGAATGCAATAGAGATTGCATCATCTGTGGATCTGTTGGGGCGGTATGCAAATTGGAGTGGGTCTAGGGTTTCTGGGATAATGGTGTTGATGTGAGCCATGACCAGCCTTTCAAAACACTTCATGGCTACAGACGTGAGTGCTACAGGTCAGTAGTCATTTAGGCAGGTTACCTAAGTGTTCTTGGGCACAGGCACTATGGTGGTCTGCTTAAAACATGTTGGTACTACAGACTCGGACAGGGAGAGGTTGAAAATGTCAGTAAAGACACTTGCCAGTTGGTCAGCACATGCTCGCAATACATAGCAGTAGGACAGCTATTCTGATAGGCTCGTGTCACTGGGCAGCTCTTGGCTGTGCTTCTCTTAGTAGTCTATAATGGTTTGCAAGCCCTATCACATCCGACGAGCCTCAGAGCCGGTGTAGTACGATTTGATCTTAGTCCTGTATTGACGCTTTGCCTGTTTGATGGTTCATCGGAGGGCATAGCGGGATTTCTTATAAGCTTCAGGGTTAAAATCCCGCTCCTTGAAAGCGGCAGCTCTAGCCTTTAGCTCAGTGTGGATGTTGTCTGTAATCCATGGCGTCTGGTTGGGGTATGTACATACGGTCACTGTGGAGATCATCCATGCACTTATTAATGAAGCCAATGACTGATGTGGTGTACTCCTCAATGTCATTGGAAGAATCCCGGAACATATTCCAGTCTGTGATAGCAAAACAGTCCTGTAGTTTAGCATCTGCTTCATCTGACCACTTTTTTATTGATCTAGTCACCGGTGCTTCGTCCTTTAAGTTTTTCTTGTGAGCAGGAATCAGGAGGATATAATTATGGTCAGATTTGCCAAATGGAGGGTGAGGGAGTGCTTTGTATGCATCTCCATGTGTGGTGTAAAGGTGGTCCAGAGTTTCTTTTATTTTAGTTGCACAATTAATGGTGGTGATAGAAATTTGGTAAAACAGATAAGTTTCCCTGCATTAAAGTCCCCGGCCTCTAGGAGCGCCGCCTCTGGATGAGCAATTTCTTGTTTGCTTATGGTGGAATACAGCTCATTCAATGCGGTCTTAGTCCCAGCCTCTGACTGTGGTGGTATGTAAACAGCTATGAAAAATACAGATGAAAACTCTCTAGGTAGATAGTGTGGTCTACAGTTTATCATGAGATACTCTACCTCAGGCGAGCAATAGCTCGAGACTTCCTTAGATATCGTGCACCGGCTGTTATTTACAAAAATACATAGTCTGCCGCCCCTTGTTTTACCAGATGCCGCTGTTCTATCCTGCTGGTACAGCATATAACCAGCCAGCTGTATGTTGATAGTGTCGTCGTTCAGCCACGTCTTCGTGAAACATAAGATATTACAGTTTTGAATGTCCCGTTGGTAGTTTAATCTTCCACGTAGGTCATCTATGTTATTGTCCAAAGATTGCACATTTGCAGGTAGAATGTAAGGAAGCATTATACCCCAACATAGCGTTAAATACACATTTAATTCAGGATCTTTTCCCCGCGCATTTCCATGGCATTGCCGTTGTCTGGGTCGAGTTCCATGGACCTCTTTACCACATCTATCCCAAAAATTGGTCTTCTCACAAAAAATGTCTGTAGCGTCCTGTTTGGGGTACAAAAAGATGAGACTCTCTCGAACACGACGGTGTTCCCCGTTTTGCTCTACAACCCCCACAAGCGTCACAGGACTCATCTGAAGTCGGTACTGCCGATGTGCCAACTTCTGTCTGTAGCATCCAAACGGTTTGGGCTACACACAAATCAAAAGGTGAGATATGTAACTCAATATTAGGAAGGTGTTCTCAATGTTTTGTACGCTCAGTGTATATACTGTATATATTTTCACACTATGAGGTTGAAATGATACTGTGAAATTGTGAAAATTATGATTAATGCCCTTTTAGTGTAAGACAGCAGTTCCCAAAATAGAGGTCGCTGACATGAAAATGGGGTTGCGGGAGAATTTCCTAAATGCTGACAACATAAAATGAACAAAAATATAAAAACAATATAATATTCTCTTTGTATCTCAAAATCATTATAATGTGGTTAACCTTAAAAATGGAAATGGTTCAAATGTAAAAGATTCAATTAAACCAGCGCCCTTAGATCATGGGAGAAGGCCACACTTGACCGTTGCACTTGAATCATACCCACGGTCAATGGCTATGCCCACTACGCTATCAAACCACACACTATTGCAGAGACGTTGATATTACCATCCACAACTGATATGGGGAATACAATGTTTGGGGAGGCAGAGGTAGAGAAACTCCCATCAATAGCTTTGTCAGATAACACTTAAAGAATTGATGTTATTGCTAGCAATCAAGAGGAAACTCTGAACGATTCAAAAACTCCCCAATTTATGCTCTCCAAATGGACGTTAGTTGAGAGGGCCCGAGATGCCCATGCATTGACTTTTGTCTGCTATACATGTCTGGGGATGCTATTCACAAGGACATATGGTTCTGTCTCACAATTCCCGAGCATGGCTATATTGATGAAAAACAGACTCCATGAGATCAAATGGTGGGCTTTTGCACAGATGGGGCTCCATCTACAGTATGGCAGGACAGCGGGCAGGGGCCTCTGCACTCTAGTTATGAATGTGTCTCCCACTGCCATATGGGCACATTGTTTGACACACTGAGAGAAACTGGCATCAAAAGAGCTGAGCACAGAACTCGGAGATATACTGCAGCAGGTAACTTCATTTGTAAACTACATCAAAACACACCAACTGTGCGCATGCCTGTTCCAAAACCTCTGGTGAGATATGGAATCAGAGCTTGACAATGTTCTATTTCACACGGAGGCTTGGTGGTTATCGAGGGGGAGTGTTGAGTTGATTTTTCGTATTGAGAGAGGAACTGTTGTCATTCACAATGGATGAAGAAAAAAATATAAAAATTAAAGACTTGGTTGACTTTCTGTATAATGAAAAGAAAATATATCCCTGCCTATGTAACAGACATATTTGGGATCTGAACGAACTGAATGCAACCATGCAGGGGAAATACAAAAACATTCTACAGATGACTGACCAAATCAATGGATTCAGAGGAAAATAATTCTTAGTGGAGAGAGTCTTTCAAAATGGAACCATGTCCCTTTCCCTCAGCTGTGTATGTTTCTAACAGAAAACAGCATCAGTAAGTGTCCCACACGAGTGATGACTGCTCACCTCCAACGCTTGGAAGAGCACTTTGGGGTCTACTTCCCAGCCCATTTGACTTTGATCCTGTCTCAGTTGACATGCCGGTATGTGAAATCGAACAGCTGAACCGAGCTGTCATGTGACCGAATGCATTCACTGGTCACTAGGGAGGAGTTTTGGTTCCTGAATAAAAAGGAATACCCTGCCGTCTCCCTTAAAACTCATCGTACCCTTCGCCAGCTCATATCTGGGTGATACGGTGCTCTCGTCTTCATTAAAACCAAATATCGATCCAGGTTGGATGTGACAGTACGCAACTCACCCCTTCTGTCGACCACACCCTCTGACTTTGAGAATCTCCGATGTGACATCAAGCACACCCATCACATTAGTGGCGCTGAGATATGATGCATTATGTCAGACTCATTTGCAATTGACTGTCATTAGCCCCACATTAAAAGTATGTCATGGTGAGTTGAGAATACAGTCATAAATGCTGTTAGAATTGCAATTGACTGTCATTAGCCCCAAATAAAAAAGTAAACATTGGCTGTTAATTACATCATTTTTTCCACATTGTTGGGGTCGTGAGAATTTTCAGATTGCAAAATGGGGTCTAGGGCCAAAAAAGTTTGGGAACCCCTGGTGTAAGAGCTGCTTGAAAAGATAGCCTGAAAGTTCAGCCTGTTTTGATGGGATGGAATTTTGGCTAGTAAATTTGTTTACAGACCAATAAGAAAGAGAGTTCCAAATCTCTGTCAATAACAGCTCATTTTCAGTTTTCCCCACTCAGACAGTCTTAATTTTCATTGAAAACAATCACAGCAAAGTACTTCTGTCAATAGAAGTGAATGTCAATAATGTAAGAGGGAAAACATATCTATGACCTTGTGAGACGATTCAATCTTACCTCTCACTCTCCAGGTAAAAAGATAGGTCGTTGATGAGGAAGTCAATGATGATGACTTTACCGTTAATGACCCGACTCTTCATGTGGGAGGTATCCCCCTCGTCTTTAGGAGGGGCACGGGAGTCACATGCTATAGGAGACAAGGTCAACTTAGTGGTGTGTACTTCTAGCACCAGAACTAGATTTCTGGAGTTTTGTCCTTTTAATTCATATGTATTTTTTCTGTAGCACCTGTCAAACTATACTTTGTTCAGCACCAGAACCAGGAACAGAATGGAGAGAGGGGACTGAGGACAGCTTACATTCGGAGAAGTGGCGGTAGCTCATTCTCAGGTACAGCTCAAACTCAGTCCTCGTGCGAGGATCCTTCATGGCGGTTTGAAACTTACAGACTGTCTTGATGAATCGGCAAAACACCAGCCAGACATTTTTCTTCAGGGTGAGGTGCATAAGGAGTGAGTGAGTGAGTGAATGACAGAGCATTTTAGATACCATTGCCCAAGAGGGTTATACAGTGATTGTACAACTGTCTAGTGTCTAACAGTACATAGAGGATGAGAGGCCGGGTGTTGTTCCTACCAGTTTGGTCTTCAGTATGGCTCCTCTCAGGCAGGAGTCTGAGCCAACAGCAGGACAGGGTGGGAACGTGTCTTGGTACTGCTTGAACCTGCAAGGAATCATCCAAACACACACATCGGATTAACGCACACTGTTTCGTCTGCATCCAAACACACACACACACACACATCACATCACATCAATCACACAGTTCTGTCAAGTAGCATCAATCATCCATAGCCTGGTCCCAGATTTGTTTGTTCCGTCTTGCCAACTTCTAAGGTTATTGTCATGTTTAGCATAACAATGACCATAGGTGTTGGCTGTATAGCACAAACAAATACAGGACCAGGCTAAATCAACTCATGGCCACAAGGATAAATAATCCCAATACCATGTTCCTTCCAGTGACTTGGTGACCAGGTCCTGGATGGTGTAGAGAACCTCACAGGAAACGGTTCTCATCTGAGCCGCCTGGGAGATGATGTCAGCACTGCACTGCAGGTAGCCCACTGTTGGACGATGCTAGTTAGCGTTTAAACTTTACTATAGCTCCAATATATTACTGTAGAGGGATACTAGTCGTGTTAGCCTTTTCACTTCAACACATCTCTTTCAGCGTCATACAAACAGTCCTTTAAGACTATCAGCAGCAAAGTGAATAACGCCACCATTGATGTCAGCTTGGCTAAAGGTCGCCAAGGACCCTACTCTAGACAGAATCTGACAGGAATAATGAATAAGGATTTGAGGACTGTACTGGGGTCCTCCCGGCGTAAGAACTTATTCACGATGGCGAGGATTTTGATCTTCTGAGGTTTGGGCCGGTCGATGGCTCTCAGCTTCTCTACTTCCAGTGTGAAGAGCAGCGCTCCTTGGGCATAGTGGAAACGCAGAAAGCGCTTGAAGTAGTCCAGACTCACAGGGTTCCGGAGCACATCTCCAAACGACCTGTAGCACAGAGACAAACAATACAGCCATATACAAATTAACATTTGAGTTATTTAGAAGTTGCTCATAGAGCTCTTATTTAACTAAAGTAGGTAAAACAACCACTTATCACAATCATTGCAAGTAAAACCTCCTACAAAATAGCCGGCTTCTGCAAAATCAGCGGTAGCTGAAGATAATTAGTTATGCTAGATTAGATACACTCATTAGATAAACAATGACTCAATGAGAAGGCCACATTTCAGGTGGTGTCCCAACAGTACCTTGGCCTCATAGACGGCATGCGAACAAAACTGTTGTCTTTCTTCAACATCAGAGGGGCTTTCTTCATCATGGAACCAGCGGATACTGGCTTTGAGCTTTCGCCGTCTGAGAAAGGCTTCTTCTTCTGATACAGCAAATAGTTAACACTCAGATTCTCCAGTGCCAGCTTTGGGTACCTCACTGCCAGCAAGTCAAACGGCAGATCACGTGGCTCTAGAGACAGACACAATGACAGTATTCACAGGGTCTAGAGTCCTTATCATGGAAGTTTGCTCTCCACATACAGTTGATTGCTGTGATTTCATGAAAATTAAATATTTTTAGAAGTTCAATTTGAATTTGGCGCTCTGCAATTCAGCGGATGATGAAGAAAATGATCCTGCGAATGGGATGGGTGCGCCAAGAAGTTAGGTTGGAGTCATTAAAACTCGTTTATTTCTTGTTAACAAAACTATAGTTTTGGCAAGTCGGTTAGGACATCTACTTTGTGCAAGTAATTTTTCCAACAATTGTTTACAGACAGATTATTTCACTTTTACCTCACTGTATCACAATTCCAGTGGGTCAGAAGTTTACATACACTAAGTTGACTGTGCCTTTAAACAGTTTGGAAAATTCCAGAAAATGATGTTATGGCTTTAGAAGCTTCTGCTAATTGACATCATTTGAGTCAATTGGAGGTGTACCTGTGGATGTATTTCAAGGTCTACCTTCAAACTCAGTGCCTCTTTGCTTGACATCATGGGAAAATCAAAAGAAATCAGCCAAGACCTCAGAAAATAATTTGGAGACCTCCACAAGTCTGGTTCATCCTTGGGAGCAATTTCCAAACGCCTGAAGGTACCATGTTCATCTGTATGTTCAATAGTACGCAAGTATAAACACCAAGGGACCACGCAGCCGTCATACTGCTCAGGAAGGAAACACGTTCTGTCGTACTTTGGTGCGAAAAGTGCAAATCAATCCCAGAACAACAGCAAAGGACCTTGTGAAGATGCTGGAGGAAACAGGTACAAAAAGTATCTATATCCACAGTAAAACAAGTCTTATATCGACATAACCTGAAAGGCCGCTCAGCAACTGCTCCAAAACCGCCATAAAAAAGCCAGACTACGGTTTGCAACTGCACCTGGGGACAAAGATCATACTTTTTGTAGAAATGACCTCTGGTCTGATGAAACAAAAATAGAACTGTTTGGCCATAATGACCATCGTTATGTTTGGAGGAAAAAGGGGGAGGCTTGCAAGCCGAAGAACACCATCGCAACCGTGAAGCACGGGGGTGGCAGCATCATGCTGTGGGGGTGCTTTGCTGCAGGAGGGACTGGTGCACTTCACAAAATAGATGGCGTCATGAGGTAGGAACATTTTGTGGATATTTTGAAGCAACATATCAAGACATCAGTCAGGAAGTTAAACCTTGGTCACAAATGGGTCTTCCAAATGGACAATGACCCCAAGCATACTTCCAAAGTTGTGGCAAAATGGCTTACGGACAACAAAGTCAAGGTACTGGAGTGGCCATCACAAAGCCCTGACCTCAATCCTAGAGAAAATATGTGGGCAGAACTGAAAAAGCGTGTGCGAGCAAGGAGGCCTACAAACCTGACTCAGTTACACCAGATCTGTCAGGAGGAAAGGGCCAAAATTCACCCAACTTATTGTGGGAAGCTTGTGGTAGGCTACCCGAAACATTTGACCCAGGTTAAACAATTGAAAGGCAATGCTACCAAATACTAATTGAGTGTATGTAAACTTCTGACCACTGGGAATGTGATGAAAGAAGTAAACGCTGAAATAAATTATTCTCTCTACTATTTTTCGGACATTTCACATTCTTAAAATAAAGTGGTGATCCTAACTGACCTAAGACTATAATTTATACTAGGATTAAATGTCAGGAATTGTGAAAAACTGAGTTTAAATGTATTTGGCTAAGGTGTACTTCCGACTTCAACTGTAATACAAATGATGCAATGCAACTATAAATGGAGTTTGAACTCATCCTTGAGCTTTCATTGTTCACGCTGTAGTAACACCAGCATTGCTCTCTCGTAGCCTTAGCTACAACTGAATCTGCACATTCCCCTTATTCTCATTAACTCCTCTGTGTTAGCTCTTGGTTATGTTCCTACCAGTCCTTTTGTAGTGCAGGTGGACAGACCCTCCTCTCTTCACGTCCTCTAGAGCCATCAGGGCCCAGTCCTCCTGCCAATCAGAGAGCTGCTCCGTGGCTCCATGGCTACAACAGGACTGACAAAGGGCCAGAGCCTCCCTCATCCTCCTGACCTGCTGCTCTTTTGTGTTCTGGCCAATAGCAGATAACCTCTGACCACAGTTCACACCGGCACTCTCCTTATAGTCAAATCATAAGGGGAAATGTGATAACATAACCATCAACAGAGTTCAAGGGGAGATGGACAGATACGTGCATGTAAAAGGGGGGTACACATTTCCGTTGCAACCATGGACAATACAGTTATATTGTATAATCAATTTGCATAAAACAAAATCAAATCAGTTACCAGACAGGAGCAGAAATGTTTGTCGTCTTCGTCCAAAAAGGAATCGTAAGATGCACAAAGCACCTCCAAAAGAAAATGACCATTGATAAGATATTGACTCAAGACATTTTCAAAGATTCACAGGATTTCAAAAACATTCAAATATAAAGTGTATGTCAACATGCTGACTTTACCTTACAGATCTCATGTTTGGCTGTGTATATCCACGGTATGACTGCTCCAGAGGGCAGGAGTCTGCGGAGCTGCCTGCTGGTGTCGCTCTCCAGGAGGCCTACCCTCACTGCGTTCTCCCCCAGGTAGGTGTGTGTGATCCTCCTGGCCACAGCCTGTCTCTGGCTGTGGAGGGAGTCATCTCCCTGGGCCCTGAGTATGGAGGATACAGTATATTACAGTCAAATAAAAGATAGTCTACAAAAGTGAACGAGTCATCAATACCAAAAACAAATCATTATTAGCACATACCACAATACCACAATGTTTATTTCTGTTAAACACAGCACATTTTATAAACATATTTCTCGCTTTGGGCATTTTCACAGATGTTTCATTTTTAAAGTTGCATTCAGTATTTTCACAACACATTTGTTCATGATTTATTTTTCAACAATTTACATTATTTTTTAAATATCTCCATACCTGAGCACAAGGCTAAGGACCAGGTCCAGGTCCTGCCAGAGCCCTAGATGCTGCAGCTCTGTCTCCAGTCCCCTGGCCCTCAGGAAGGCAGCTAAGGGCCCACCAGCCAAGCTGTCAGCCGACAGGGCAGGCTGAAGGTAGTTGAAGCGGTGGGACTCTGGAGTTGCTGGTGCAGGGGGAGCTGGTAAGACAGACGGTTGGTAGTAGGCAGGAGTCTCCATACAGGTGTGTGGAATAAGTACTTCTCCCTCCTGGACCCCTTCAACATCAATGTTTGGGAGAAGGTTACCACTTCTGTGGCTGGACTTGAGGTTATCCACTTTGCTGGTTTGTTTGCTGCAGGTTTGGGATTTTGCATCATCAGGCATGTTGCGGTATTGTTCAGTTGTGGCATCAATCTGGTATTTGGTTTGACTGCTATGCACAGCATTAGTGCACCGTTCCTGGCCTGTTTCACCCTCAAGACGAAGCCACTGGCAACAGAGACGTCCATCTTGGATCTTCTCAGTCTCCCGGGCTGCCATTACGGATCTGTTCTGCGGTTCCTCATGGCGCATCCAGAGGAGTCTCTTGGTGTTTTTGGAACAGTAGGTCCCAGTTGCACTCCCAGTCAGCTCTGCCTCCTTCACCTGTCCCAGGCCTGGGTCCAGTTGAGCAGGTATACCAGGCACATCCTCAGAAGCAGAGTGGGATGCGATGGCGCTGTACTCCTGAACGATGTGGCTGCACTCTGCATCTCTCCAGAGTGAGTCCTTGCAGTATCTTAGAAACTGAGGAAGCCAATAGTGCTGCAGCCGATGTAAAGCTTTGTTATACATCTGACCGATGATCTGCTTTCTGGCACTGTCGGGTAGCTCACTGGATAGAATGCTAATCATTGTATCTACCAGACAGACACAGGAGAGCACAGACAAAGGGATTTAAATCAAGAAAATGCATCAACATAGCACAAACAGTATGTAGCCCTATAGGTCAGAGAAGGGGCAGGTGAGTAGGTTCAGGACAGGTAACGGTGATGTGGCCTGTCCATCTCTTGAATTAATCATCTTTATTCATGGTAACTATCGATCCCAGGGTAATGTACTTTGTCACCAGTTTAGTCTCTTTACCTCGTGGTATGTGACAGATAGCCATGATGCTGGATCCCTCTGTGAGATGGATGGATCTGATGACAGTCAGCAGGGCCAGGTATCTGTGTTTCTGACCTGCATCCTCACAGTCCATGTTGAACAACCTGGACACTCTCACACAGAACGACACCAGCTCCTTCCCTGCACACACACAGGAAGCATGAGTCGATGAATGACCACACGTGGAAAATACACAGTAGCATAGAAAATAAATGAGTAATGCCACTTCATAGGCCAGGAACACACACACACCAACACCAGTCACCTACCACAAGTGCCCTTGATGAAAGTGCTGAATCGTCTCATCCCTCTCCCGCTCCCAATGCATCTCCTCAGTAGCCACTGGTCCGCTGTTGTCCATTTCAACACTTTAACCAACAAGAACCTCAAATTAGCATTGTACAGCATTGTACAGCACCTTACTCTGAATCTGTCAGCAGGGTTTTCACACAGACCTTCATGGAATTGACAGGAAACACATGTGCCATAAAGACACGGCAGATGGGGCAGGGAAGCGATCTTGTCTCCCCCCCACACCGGCCCATTTTTCCCCTCGAGGACTCCACACCGGCCCATTTTTCCCCTCGAGGACTCCACACCGGCCCATTTTTTTCCCCTCGAGGACCCCACACTGGCCCATTTTTTTCATTGAGGCCCCCATTATTAGCCAGATAATGATCATTTTGCACACAAAAAAAACAAAACAAGTTAGACAGGCCCACTTGGCTAAAAATAGACCAGCCCATCTTGCATTTGCCGGAAATGCCAGATGGCCAGTCCACCCCTGGTGGGAGGCAGATATAAAAACAAGCAAAGTTTATTAAATGACTCAGGTTTTCTTGTTTGTAAAAGGTTAAAAGAAAAGTTTACCCAAAATCCTGGAATTCCCAAGTGATTCCATACATTGAAACTAATTCAGTGGAGTTTGCCCTCTCCTCCTTTCTCTCTCCCTGCAGTGCTGTACTGAAACAGCTGTAAAAATGGGTCACGTGACTCATGACATTGCTGGATGCAGGTTTCGCTCTGCTCCATTGCCAGTTCATGATTCATGATTCAGAAATCTGTGGTGTGGACAAATTAGTTGTTTTATTGAAAGCGTATGGCCAAATTAGCTATTTAATTTTTTTTTTAAAAAGGTACTATTGGTTTTAAGTCAGTAAATGTGTACTTTTCCACCTAAAACTTTTGCGATTATTTTATATAGTTATTTTATGTAGCCGACTGCCACAGCAGCGGAGATGGGTAACAACTGTGCATGTGTGCTATATATAGTTGTTTTTTAAATGTAGTGTTTTGTGGAGATTACTGTAGTACTTACTACAGTGTTTCTTTGCGGATAATACTGTAGTATTTACTATAGTGTTCTACAGTTTACTGCAAATTTATTGAGTAAGTACTACAAATGATCGAGGGATACTACAGTATACTACAATTTACTACAGAATTCTATAGTAAACTACACTTTTTTCATGTGGGTATCTCTTGGGCAGAGAAGTGAAGACCACCTTACACATTAGTTAAACAAAGTAAAGAACAAAACCTACGAACATGTCTGACGATGAAATACTTGTGAGTGATGAAGAAAACTACTGGAGGGCAGTGGCGATTATGTCATTTTATCTGTGGCCAATGACCTTGAGCCTTCTTGGAAGGGCTGTTCTAATGTAACTCTATGGCAGGACCCAAAGGGCATAAATGTTCGATGTCTACCCTTACTAAGGACTTAGACTTGGCCTGCTGTATACTGGATCCTGTCCAGCCTCTGAAGCTAGGTCTTCGCCGCTTCCTTAAACTATACACCCGTAATCAAGTGTCATCCTAAGCAGAGCTCTATAAATATCCATCAACGATTGTCTCTCAGCCCCCCATTCATAACCAGAGACCGAGCGCGTATGATTCACCACCTTCTTACACTTTGTTTCAACATTTATGACATTACCTTTCCATGTATATCGCTCATTGTACCCTTAACCCAAATATTTGTACTTAGAAACCCTCCCCATACTTTCACTTTCAACAGGTAAAGGGTGTTTTTATACCATTTAGATGTTCATTACTAATAAGAGTCAACAGGGAAACACTGACCAAGACTATGGTTCCTTCCCTGTCACGTTTCTCTATGCTTTAGTTTTACAGTACCGCTATCATACTGCAAAAATATATATACTGTATATATAACTAATCGGATTACCTTCTGAATGATGGTTTGAGAACTCCAAGAATTCTTTACAGAGAGTGTAGTAATGGAACAACTCTGTTTCCTTGAACAAGGTGAAGCGATGAGCAGTCAACCACTTCTGAAATCCTCCTCTGTTCACCTCCTGTTATGTCAAAAATTAGAATAGCATATAAATCATAACATTTTAACAAAGTATAACAAATTCAGGGGGTAGCCCTGACCAGGACTCGAACACAGGTCTGGCAACTATTAATCCAACACCTTAACCTTTATGACAAGTGGTCTGAACCTCTTGCTGAGGTTGATAGGTGTTTCGTTAAGGTCGCTACAATATTAAATAAAAAATACTCAAGCCTACTGACTTTTTTTTTCAAAATGAAGAAATTAATTTGTATTGTCTTTCTCATGGGTATGTAGAGTAAAAGTTCTGTTTGAACTCAATTTGAACCCTATGGTTCAATTTTTTTTTTTAATATATGGACAGCGAGTACTGTTTCATAAATGAACCACAGGAGGGCGCCATTCGTTAGGTTTTGTATTCTCTACCTGGCCTTGAAGTAGCTCAGGACAAGTTAACCATTTGTTGTCCGACAGAAAGAAGAGAGGAGTTTGACCAAACACCTAGGCAGAAAACAGATTCAAATGTGACATACATTCTGTGACAATTATTTTATTCTACTCAGTTATGTTCTAGTATCAATTCTGTGAAAGATCTATTCTATTCTGTTCAGTTACATTCTATTCTAAATTCTGTGAAAGAGCTGTGTTCTATTTTATATTGCAGAAGGGGCTCACCGGTAGGTTCAGAAACGTGTTAAAGAAATCCACGAAAACGTCATTTTTCAGAAGATCTGACAGTCGGTCATCATCGCCACCTAAAATAGATACAAATGTGAACAAATTGTGGTGTTGTTGAAAAAAAAACATAAGCCTACATTTTATCATGTTATGTGGGTCATGTTAGGCTTCAGCAAATAATGTAGGCCTAAGGAATGGCATTGTGCAGGCCTACCGGTATTATAGTATTATGCAGAACATACCAAATGGTTTCAGTATTGATGAGTTGTTGGTCATTTTTATTCGTTCATTCTATAATACCTCAAAAACGCAGGTTGTCTACTAGGCAGACTGTGCCTTTATTCAGCCATGTGGTTTCACATACAGTCGCTCTATATCACCAATGACGTAATAATTTAATCATAAAATCGTAACGTAAACCTGTATGAATTGTTACAATTCATTACGTTGTTGGTTAATTGGCTTGTAAATCGGTAGGCTGTATTTTTTTCATTCTTGTTTCTTTATCATAACAAATGTCCATCTTATAATAAAATAGTACGGAACATCGATATTTTAGCCAATAGAAGGCAAAGAACAGTCAAAGAGCATCATGGTCTTATTTTTCATCATTTAGGAACATTTGTTCTTTAGAGGCACCACAACATAATTGATTCTAGGAATATTCCGTTTTCATTTCGTCAAGGGGCGTATTTTACTTAATCATCGTTCTTTATAATTACCATATTATAGAAATTATTCCATGCATAATCTTTTTCCCCGTTTCATATTTTTTAAACAAATTCTCATACTGTTCAAATAAAGAAACGTATTTGAGGTTTTGGTAAGGATATAGTTATCATTCCTTTAGCAAACAAAGAGTAGAGTCTTGAAATAAATACTTGTTTGGAAGGATTTTAGCCAGGCTATTGAATGAAACTCCACATTTTTCCGGACGACCAATGAACGCAAACCATGAGCTCCCCATCACCTGATCACGAAGGGATCACGTTCTTTTCTAGCCAATCTGAGGCGAGGGGGTCATATCTCTCTTTTATAAATCGAACGGTTAGGACACATTTTGCGGTAGAGAATGAAACAAAAAACATTTGGAATTACACAGAACATTTACAGAAGGCTGTACCAGGCTTTTGATCCTAATTCCTTACTTGATATAAGGTCATTATTCCTAAACTATTTTAAAAGTTCTAGGAGCGACTACGACAATTACATTGTGTATTTTCATCATATTGACTAATTGGTGTGCTGTTTCTCTTTATAGTTTCGCACCTCTTAGCCGAATTATGGTGAATTCCATTTATATTAGTTATTTATTATTGTTGTTGATTATGTGCCATGTATGGATAGTGCGTGCCAGACGTTTTTGACTATCATAACCTGGCAACAGAAACCGCGCTTTTATTTTCCATCGTAACCAGGCGTAAACAGGCATCAGTATTGTAACCTATTGTAAACTGACATAGCAGCATGCTCGCGTACGTGCTTTATTGTAACCCGGACTGTTTTCTCTTGTGGAAAACGTTCATGGATTTAACTCGATATTGCAGGATGTTGATTGCGTTCTCATCACACTTTGGTGCAATAGTAATTAGGCAAACTTACAAGACATACGTTTTGAACATTTAATTTTTTTGTTACGACGTTTTGAGTAGATCAACTATTACTATAAATCAGTGGGTGGGCATAATACCATAGTTGTAGACTTCAAATGGCTCAATTCTAAGAATCAAAAACGCTTCAAGTGGATTCCAAATGATTGCTCTTTGTTCCAAGGTTTTCCAGGCGCTCATTGAAAAAATGGCCACGTCAGAGAGTGCCAGTTTGAGTAAAACTGTGAAGCAGCATTATATGGACCTTTCTCAGGGAGACAAGGTCCAGGCCATGTACATCTGGATAGATGGGACTGGAGAGGGGCTCCGCTGCAAGACCAGAACTCTGGATTCTGAACCCAAGAACATTGATGGTAAGATCTGACATTTGATTTGCATTGATCTATGCCTGTTGAAATGGGTAATAAGAAACTTTTGTGCTACACCCAGTGTTTTCCCTAATGTTTTTTCAGTGGTGGGTGGCAGAAATTACTTTTTTGGGGGGGTCGGAGTGGCAAACTATTTTCTAAACGAATATAGATGAAAGACTGGTTACACCCTTGTAACACATTGTTCAAAGAGCTCCAACAGTTACTTTTCTAATACAGCATAAATCCAAAAATACGGGTTGCTTTGACTAATAACTCTGAACCTAACGGGTATTTGAATCCCTGAGTTGCTCTTATCGCACGGTTCTCTCCTTCAGATCTCCCAGAGTGGAACTTTGATGGTTCCAGTACGTACCAGTCAGAGGGCTCCAACAGCGATATGTACCTTATCCCTGCTGCCATGTTCAGAGACCCCTTTAGGAAAGACCCCAACAAACTGGTCCTGTGTGAAGTGCTCAAATACAACCGCAAGCCTACAGGTAAACCTAAGCAGTAAAGTGACATTGGGGGGTCATATTCATTGGCGCTCAAACATTTTAACTTTTGCAATAGAAAATTAAAATTAGGTTTATTGGATACATTTGGATAATACCACCCTGTTTTCTTCCATTTCATGCCTGCTGAACATGGCCCAGCCTTAAGTATCTTATTGAACCCAGGCCCCATTGGCTCAGTGTCACAGAAATGGTTTGAATGACCAGTACAATGTTTGTTCCCCTCCAGAAACTAACCTCAGGCTGATGTGTAAGAAGATCATGGAGATGGTAGAGAACCAGGTGCCGTGGTTTGGCATGGAACAGGAGTACACCATCCTGGGAACAGACGGACATCCGTTTGGCTGGCCTTCCAACGGCTTCCCTGGTCCACAAGGTTAGTTTGAGAGGTTAAGTTTAAATATAAAATACCATTCATTAGCAGATATCCATAGCTACTTTCAGTCGGTATATTCAAGTAGAGTATTACATGTTTAGCATCTAAACTGTTGAGCCTGATGATGCAGTGTTTTTGAACAGGCCCCTACTACTGTGGTGTGGGAGCAGACAAGGCGTATGGTAGAGACATCGTAGAAGCCCACTATAGAGCTTGTCTATATGCTGGGGTTATGATATGTGGCACCAATGCTGAAGTCATGCCAGCTCAGGTAAGAACCACTTGACTATTCTACTGAACAAAAATATAAATGCAACGTTTTAGTTCATATAAGGAAATCGGTCAATTTAAATAAACGAGGCCCTAATCTATGGACTTCATATGACCGGGAATACAGATGCCTTTATTTTTTAAAAAGTGTGTGGATCAGAACCTGTCAGTATCTTGTGACCACCATTTGCCTCATGCAGAGCGACACTACTTTGCATAGTTGATCAGGCTGTTAATTGTGGCCTGTGGAATGTTGTCCCACTCCTCTTCAATGGCTGTGTGAAGTTGCTGTATACCGGAAGTAACTGGAACACGCTATCGTACACCTCAATCCAGAGCATCCCAAACTTGCTCAATGTCTGACTATGCAGGTCCTGGAAGAATTGGGATATTTTCAGCTTCCAGGAATTTTGTACAGATCCTTTCGACATGGGACCGCGCATTATCATGCTGAAACATGAGGTGATGGCGGCGGATAAATGGCATGAGAATGAGCCTTGGGATAGGTATCTGTGCATTCAAATTTCCATCGATTAAATGCAACTGTTCGTAGCTCATGCCTGCCCGTACCATAATCTCACCTTGGGGCACTGTTCACAACGTTGACATCAGCACACTGCTCGCCAACACGACGCCATAAATGCGGTCTGCGGTTGTGAGGCCGGTTGGATGTACTGCCAAATCTCTAAAACAATGTTGGTGGTGACTTGTGGTAGAGAAATTAACATTCAGTTATCTGTCAACAGCTCTGGTTGGCATTCCTGCAGTTACCATGCCAATTGCACGTTCCCACAAAACTTGAGACATCTGTGGCATTGTTGTGACAAAACTGCACATTTTAGTGGCCTTTTATTGTCACCAGCACAAGGTTGCACCTGTGTAATGATCATGCTGTTTAATCAGCTTCTTAATATGCCACACCTGTCAGGTGGATGGGTTATCTTGGCAAAAGAGAAATGCTCACTAACAGGGATGTAAACAAATGTGCACAATTTGAGAAATAAGCTTTTTCTGAGTATTGGAAGAGTTCTAGGCTCATTTTTCAGCTCCTGAAACATGGGACAAACACGTTACATGTTGCATTTATATTTTTGTTCAGTATACAGATTAAGCATAGTCCAAGAATTAGTCTTCGTGCAGGATTAGGCTAAATCTGTGTTCATGAAACTCTGTAAATATTCAAAACCATCATCTCTCTGACTCTTATTGTCTTCCAGTGGGAGTTCCAGGTTGGGCCATGTGAAGGTATCAACATGGGTGACCACCTCTGGGCTGCTCGGTTCATCCTCCACCGGGTGTGTGAAGACTTTGGCGTGGTGGCCTCATTCGACCCCAAGCCCATCCCTGGGAATTGGAACGGCGCTGGCTGCCATACAAACTTCAGCACCAAGGAGATGAGAGAAGATGGCGGATTGAGGTAGGCATGGATTCAATTGTGCTGTAAACCCACTGCTCTATTTTTAGGGCTGGTTTTCCTGGACCCATATTAAGCCCAGTTCTAGACAAACTGCAATTCTCCATTGATTATGCTTCTTAGTTGAAGACTAAGCTTAATCCAACCTGGGAAACCGGCCTCATAAGCTTTTTAAGTCTCAAGTCTCTTAAGCAGTGGATTAACCCCTTCTGTCTTCTATCCACACAGGGGCATCGAAGATTCGATTGAGAAGTTGGGAAGGAGACACTGCTACCACATCCGTGCATACGACCCCAAAGGGGGGCTGGACAACGCCCGGCGCTTGACCGGTCACCACGAAACGTCCAACATCCATGAGTTCTCAGCCGGCGTGGCGAACCGCGGCGCCAGCATCCGCATACCCCGCTCGGTGGGTCAGGACAAGAAGGGCTACTTCGAGGACCGCCGCCCATCTGCTAACTGCGACCCATATGCAGTCACAGAAGCGCTGATACGCACATGTTTGCTCAGTGAAGAGGGGGAGGAGCCTAAAGAATACAGCAAATGAACTAGATACTCTTTTGGTCTGAAATAATCCCCCTCCTGTCCTATTGCACTACATCTCAAGTGTCATTCCAAGTACTGTTTTGTCTGTGGCTTTGTAAACCCCTTGCATATTGCAAGTCTTGACCATCCATGTATGGCTTGCTTTTTAACCCTTTTCATGGGAGAATCTTCAGTACATTCTGCAGTCTGTGTTCAGGGTAGAGTAGATCCCTACCTTTTGATCACTGCCAACATTGCCCTTTTTAATTGATGCTATGGACTTAACAATTCCAGACAGATGTCTGTTGGAGGGATAAATGTTTTCTATATATAGGTCTACTTCTAGTTGTGTATCAATATGCTACTCATAATATTGTTTAACATGATTTACTAACCAAGATATGCTGTAGATTTGATTGTGGTGGGGGGGTCCGTCCGTCCCAAGGATTTGTATACTGTTCTAGTGGCCAGCTATGGAGCTTATATTGCAAGTGACAGGTTCTGTCTTTTTTGTAACATAAAAAATACATATAATTTTACCATAATCTTTTTTGTTTGACTTTAATAGTATGTGATTTTATCACATTTATAGACTGCGCTATGGCTGCATTAACTGGCCATCCATGATATCAAAATTAGAGGTTGCCCGATTAATCGGAATGGCCGATTAATTGGGGCTGATATTAAGTTTTCATAATAATCTGAAATCGGTATTTTTGGGCGCCGATTTCCTATTTATTTTTAAAAAATGTATACCTTTTATTTAACTAGGCAAGTCAGTTCAGAACACATTCTTATTTTCAATGACTGCCTAGGAACTGTGGGTTAACTGCCTTGTTCAGAGGCAGAACGACAGATTTTCACCTTGTCAGCTCAGGGGTTCCAATCTTGCAACCGCACAGTCCAACGCAATGCACTCCACGAGTAGCCTGCCTGTTACGTGAATGCAGTAGAAACCAAGGTAAATTGCTAGGTAGCATTAAACTTATCTTATAAAAAACAATCAATCATAATCACTAGTTAACTACTAATCCAGTTTAGCAGGCAATATTAACCAGGTGAAATTGTGTCATTTCTCTTGTGTTCATTGCACGCAGAGTCGGTATATGAAACAGTTTGGGCTGCCTGGCTCATTGCGAACTAATTTGCCAGAATTTTATGTAATTATGACATAACGTTGAAGGTTGTGCAATGTAACGAATATTTAGACTTAGGGATGCCACCCCGTTAGATAAAATACGAACGGTTCCGTCTTTCACTGAAATAATAAACATTTTGTTTTCGAAATGATAGTTTCTGGATTCGATCATATTAATGACCAAAGGCTCATTTGTGTGTTATTCTGTTATAATTAAGTCTGATTTGATAGAGCAGTCTGAGCAGCAGCAGGCCCGTAATCATTCATTCAAACAGCATTTTGTGTGTTTTGCCAGCAGCTCTTCTCAAGCACAGCACTGTTTATGACTTCAAGCCTATCAGCCTAATGGCTGGTGTAACCAGTGTGAAATGGCTAGCTGGGTGTGCGCTAATACTGTTTCAAACGTCACTCGCTTTTAGATTTGGAGTAGTTATTCCCCTTGCGTTGCAAGGGCCGTGGCTTTTGTGGAGCGATGGGTAACGATGCTTCGAGTGTGGCTGTTGTCGATGTGTTCCTGGTTCGAGCCCAGGTAGGGGCGAGGAGGGGGACGGAAGCTATACTGTTACACTGGCAATACTATAGTGCCTATAAGAACATCCAATAGTCAAAGGTATATGAAATACAAATGGCATGGAGAGAAATAGTCCTATAAATACTATAACTACAACCTAAAACCTCTTACCTTGGCATATTGAAGTCTCATGTTAAAAGGAACCACCAACTTTCATATATTCTCATGTTCTGAGCAAGGAACTTAAACGTTAGCTTTTTACATGGCACATATTTTACATGGCACATACATGGCACATATTTTACATGGCACACATTTTTACATGGCACATATTACTTTCTTAAACACTTTGTTTTTGCATTATTTAAACCAAATTGAACATGTTTCATTATTTGAGGCTAAATTGATTTTATTGATGTTTTATATTAAGTTAAGTGTTAATTCAGTATTGTTGTAATTGTCATTATTAGAAATAAAAACATTGTCCGATTAATCGGTATTGGCTTTTTTGGTCCTCCAATAATCGGTCGACCTCTAATCAAAATTATATTTAACAATATTGAGGCAATTTTACTGAGTAAAACAAGCTTATTTTGGGTTCTGATGGGGTACGACAGTTGAACTAATGTCATGAGGCCTTTTAAATTCATCTTCAATAATCAATGGGTACATACAGTATTAAGTACAAAAACAGCTGTTGCAACTGCCGATTGCCCTTTTAACGTTGCTTTACTGTAACCTGGCCTAGATCCCCGCAAAGCAGAAGCAAGGGCACAGAGATTAATTCTGGTTTACACGCAATATTCTGTAAGACTTTACTGTAAAGGTAACCTTGTCAGATCAACACTGAGGACATGTGCTTCTCAATTTAGACTTTAATCAGGAGCATAACCTTGGATCAATCAACAATGTGATGAAAGTATGAGTATATAATTTCCCTCCTGTCTTCTTCACTCAGCTGTTCAGATCTTTTAGGGCATCTTGAATTTACTAGTTTCACGAGACTGAATGAAATTAGCCTAATAACTTACTGTAGGAAAACTTGTATATTGAGTGTTTAACAATTGAAATAAGATTGATGCATACTGAATACTCATGATGGTACAGACCAGACTTAATTTTCACTTGAATAGGTATCAATTTAACTTAATATCTGTATTTCAAACGGCAAAGATTCAGTGAGGGAGGAAGTATCTGAAGACAATGGCCTGACCACACATTCTTGTCAGGTTTTTGCATATTTCTAGAGAAGCTTTTAGCACAAATCACAATAGCCACACAAGGAATTGCACAACCAAGTATTAGTATACTGAGAGCGCTTCCAACATCCCTCCAATCACGATCTGCTCTTGTAGATGACGACACACTTGGCAAGTGAGGGAAACAAGTCTGTTTTGGGACCTTTAGCCTAGTTCTGCAGACTGCAGTCACAAAGGAAGGAGGGGTGCCTGCCTGTTCCTGAGCCACCCTAAAGGCTGCAAGGAAACCTGGAAACCAGCCACAGTGGAAACATCTTTCAAACGGTCTCTCCCTTGGTTTAGATTTAAAGATACTTATCCAGGTTCAAGTGTTTTAATCATATTTGTAAGTTTAGACATTACATAAGGCTGATGTGAATATTTCCAGTATGCTATTTATCCCTATACCTACTGGAAGGTTGTTGATATGTTTGTCTTACATCTGATATAAGACAACTGGGAAATCGAGGTCAGATAATGACGTCACTCATCTTCAGGTCGGAAAGTTGGAATTCTAGAAAGATAACCGAGCTTCCGACTTGGAATTCCGAGTTGGACGTTCAAATTTTTTATGTTGAACGCGGCATCTATACCTACAGTGCATTCGGAAAGTATTCTGACCCCTTCTCTTTTTCCACATTTGATTACGTTACAGCCTTATCCTAAAGTTGATTAAATAACAATTCTCATCAATCTACACACTACCGCATAATGACAAAGCAAAAACAGGTTTTTAGAAATGTTTGCAAATGTAAATATTAAAATAAATCCTTATTTGCATAAGTATTTTGACCCTTTGCTATGAGACTCAAAATTGAGCTCAGGTGCATCCTGTTCCCATTGATCATCCTTGAGATGTTTCTACAACTTGATTGGAGTCCAACAGTGGTAAATTCAATTGTTTGGACATTATTTGGAAAGGTACAAGTTTTCTATTTTACCATTATTTTAGCAGGTAAGTTGACTGAGAACAAATTCTCGTTTACAGCAACAACCTGGGGAATAGTTACAGGGTAGAGGAGGGGGATGAGTGAGCCAAATGTAAGCTGGGGATGATTAGGTGACTGTATGAGAGACAGCTTGGGAATTTTAGCCAGGACACCGGGGTTAACACCCATACTCTTACAATAAGTGCCATAGGATTTTCAATGACCTCAGAGAGTCAGGACACCTGTTTTAATGTCCCATCTGAAAGATGGCACCCGACACTGGGCAGTGTCTTCAATCACTGCCCTGGGGCATTGGGATATTTTTTAGACCAGAGGAAAGAGTGCCTCCTACTTGCCCTCCAACACCACTTCCAGCAGCATCTGGTCTCCCATCCAGGGACTGACCAGGACCAACACTGCTTAGCTTCAGAAACAAGCCAGCAGTGGGATGCAGGGTGGTATGCTGCTGGCATACAAACCTGTCTATAGAAGTTCTCACATTTGACAGTGCATGTCAGAGAAAAACCAAGCCATGAGGTCAAAGAATTGTCTGTAGAGCTCCAAGACAGGATTGTGTTGAGGCACAGATCAGGGGAAGGGTACCAAAAAAAATCTGCAGTGGTGGAGGTCCCAAAGAACACAGTGGCCTCCGTCATTCTTAAATGGAAGAAGTTTGGAACCACCAATACTCTTCCTAGAGCTGTCCACCTGGCCAAACTGAGCAATTGGGAGAGAAGGGCCTTGGTCAGGGAGGTGACAAAGAACCTGATGATCACTGACAGAGCTCTAGAGTTCCTATGTGGAGATAGGAGAAACTTACTGAAGGTCAACCATCTCTGCAGCACTCCACCAATCAGGCCTTTATTGTAGAGTGGCCAGACGGAAGCCACTCCCCAGTAAAAGGCACATGACAGCTCACTCTCAGACTAGAGGTCGACCGATTATTTTAATTTAAAAAAAACATTATTTCACCTTTATTTAAACAGGTAGGCTAGTTGAGAACAAGTTCTCATTTACAACTGCGGCCTGGCCAAGAAAAAGCAAAGCAGTGCGACACAAACAACAACAGAGTTACACATGGAATAAACAAACATACAGTCAATAATACAATTGAAAAAGTCTATATACAGTGTGTGCAAATGAGGTAGGGTAAGGGAGGTAAGGCAATAAATAGGCCATAGTGGCAAAATAATTACAATATAGAAATTAAACACTGTAGTGATAGATGTGCAGAAGATGAATGTGCAAGTAAAGATACTGGGGTGCAAAGGAGCAAAATAAAAAATAAAAATAACAGTATAGGGATGAGGTAGTTGGATGGGCTATTTACAGATGGTCTATGGTGACCAGTGAGCTGAGATAAGGTGGGGCTTTACCTAGCAAAGACTTATAGATGACCTGGAGCCAGTGGGTGGGATTGGCAATGAATATGAAGTGAGGGCTAGCCAACGAGAGCATTCAGGTCGCAGTGGTGGGTAGTATATGGGGCTTTGGTGACAAAACGGATGGCACTGTGATAGATTGCAATTTGCTGAGTAGAGTGTTGGAGGCTATTTTGTAAATGACTTCGCCGAAGTCAAGGATCGGTAGGATTGTCAGTTTTACGAGGGTATGTTTGGCAGCATGAGTGAAGGATGCTTTGTTGCAAAGTAGGAAGCTGATTCTAGATTTAATTTTGGATTAGAGATGCTTAATGTGAGTCTGGAAGGAGAGTTTACAGTCTAACCAGACACCTAGATATTTATAGTTGTCCACATATTCTAAGTCAGAACTGTCCAGAGTAGTGATGCTGGACGGGCGGGCAGGTGCGGGCAGCGATCGGTTGAAGAGCATGCATTTAGTTTTACTTACATTTAAAAGCAGTTGGAGGCCACAGAAGGAGTGTTGTATGGCATTGAAGCTCGCCTGGAGGTTAGTTAACACCCTGTCCAAAGAAGGGCCAGAAGTATACAGAATGGTGTCGTCTGCGTAGAGGTGGAACAGAGAATCACCAGCAGCAAAAGAGCGACATCATTGATGTATGCAGAGAAGGGAGTCAGCCCGAGAATTGAACCCTGTGGCACCCCCATACAGACAGCCAGAGGTCCGGACAACAGGCCCTCTGATTTGACACACTGTACTCTGTCTGAGAAGGAGTTAGTAAACCAGGTGAGGCAGTCATTTGAGAAACCAAGGCTGTTGAGTCTGCCGATAAGAATGTGGTGATTGACAGAGTCGAAAGCCTTGGCCAGGTCGATGAATACAACTGCACAGTCTCATAAATGGCGGTTATAATATTGTTTAGGACCTTGAGCATGGCTGAGGTGCACCCATGACCAGCTCGGAAATCAGATTGCATAGTGGAGAAGGTACGGTGGGATTCTAAATGGTCGGTGATCTGTTTGTTAACTTGGATTTCGAAGACCTTAGAAAGGCAGCGTAGGATAGATATACAGTGCCTTGCGAAAGTATTCGGCCCCCTTGAACTTTGCGACCTTTTGCCACATTTCAGGCTTCAAACATAAAGATATAAAACTGTATTTTTTTGTGATGAATCAACAACAAGTGGGACACAATCATGAAGTGGAACGACATTTATTGGATATTTCAAACTTTTTTAACAAATCAAAAACTGAAAAATATTATTCAGCCCCCTTAAGTTAATACTTTGTAGCGCCACCTTTTGCTGCGATTACAGCTGTAAGTCGCTTGGGGTATGTCTCTATCAGTTTTGCACATCGAGAGACTGAAATTTTTCCCATTCCTCCTTGCAAAACAGCTCGAGCTCAGTGAGGTTGGATGGAGAGCATTTGTGAACAGCAGTTTTCAGTTCTTTCCACAGATTCTCGATTGGATTCAGGTCTGGACTTTGACTTGGCCATTCTAACACCTGGATATGTTTATTTTTGAACCATTCCATTGTAGATTTTGCTTTATGTTTTGGATCATTGTCTTGTTGGAAGACAAATCTCCATCCCAGTCTCAGGTCTTTTGCAGACTCCATCAGGTTTTCTTCCAGAATGGTCCTGTATTTGGCTCCATCCATCTTCCCATCAATTTTAACCATCTTCCCTGTCCCTGCTGAAGAAAAGCAGGCCCAAACCATGATGCTGCCACCACCATGTTTGACAGTGGGGATGGTGTGTTCAGGGTGATGAGCTGTGTTGCTTTTACGCCAAACATAACGTTTTGCATTGTTGCCAAAAAGTTCCATTTTGGTTTCATCTGACCAGAGCACCTTCTTCCACATGTTTGGTGTGTCTCCCAGGTGGCTTGTGGCAAACTTTAAACGACACTTTTTATGGATATCTTTAAGAAATGGCTTTCTTCTTGCCACTCTTCCATAAAGGCCAGATTTGTGCAATATACGACTGATTGTTGTCCTATGGACAGAGTCTCCCACCTCAGCTGTAGATCTCTGCAGTTCATCCAGAGTGATCATGGGCCTCTTGGCTGCATCTCTGATCAGTCTTCTCCTTGTATGAGCTGAAAGTTTAGAGGGATGGCCAGGTCTTGGTAGATTTGCAGTGGTCTGATACTCCTTCCATTTCAATATTATCGCTTGCACAGTGCTCCTTGGGATGTTTAAAGCTTGGGAAATCTTTTTGTATCCAAATCCGGCTTTAAACTTCTTCACAACAGTATCTCGGACCTGCCTGGTGTGTTCCTTGTTCTTCATGATGCTCTCTGCGCTTTTAACAGACCTCTGAGACTATCACAGTGCAGGTGCATTTATACGGAGACTTGATTACACACAGGTGGATTGTATTTATCATCATTAGTCATTTAGGTCAACATTGGATCATTCAGAGATCCTCACTGAACTTCTGGAGAGAGTTTGCTGCACTGAAAGTAAAGGGGCTGAATAATTTTGCACGGCCAATTTTTCAGTTTTTGATTTGTTAAAAAAGTTTGAAATATCCAATAAATGTCGTTCCACTTCATGATTGTGTCCCACTTGTTGTTGATTCTTCACAAAAAAATACAGTTTTATATCTTTATGTTTGAAGCCTGAAATGTGGCAAAAGGTCACAAAGTTCAAGTGGGCCGAATACTTTCGCAAGGCACTGTATGTCTGTAGGAGTTTGGGTCTAGAGTGTCACCCCCTTTGAAGATGGGGATGACTACGGAAGCTTTCCAGTCTTTGGGGATCTCAGACGATACGAAAGAGAGGTTGAACAGGCTAGTAATAGGGGTTGCAACAATTTCTGCAGATCATTTTAAAAAGAGAGGGTCCAGATTGTCTAGCCCGGCTGATTTGTAGGGGTCCAGATTTTGAAGCTCTTTCAGAACATCAGCTATCTGGATTTGGGTGATGGAGAAATGGGGAGGCTTGGGCAATTTGCTGTGGGGTATGCAGGGCTGTTGACCGGAGTAGGAGTAGCCAGGTGGAAAGCATGGCCAGCCGTAGAAAAATGCTTCTTGAAATTCTCAATTATAGTGGATTTATCGGTGGTGACAGTGTTTCCTAGCCTCAGTGCAGTGGGCAGCTGGGAGGAGGTGCTCTTATTCTCCATGGACTTTACAGTGTTCCAGAACTTTTTGGAGTTTGTGCTACAGGATGAAAATTTCTGTTTGAAACAGCTAGCCTTTGCTTTCCTAACTGCCTGTGAGTATTGGTTCCTAACTTCCCTGAAATGTTGCATATCGTGGGGGCTATTCGATGCTAATGCAGTACACAACCAGATGTTTTTGTGTTGGTCAAGGGCAGTCAGGTCTGGAGTGAACCAAGGGCTATATCTGTTCCTGGTTCTAATTTTTCTGAATGGGGCATGCTTATTTAAGATGGTGAGGAAATCACTTTTAAAGAATAACCAGGCATCCTCTACTGACGGGATGAGGTCAATATCCTTCCAGGATACCCGGGCCAGGTCGATTAGAAAGGCATGCTCGCTGAAGTGTTTTAGGGAACGTTTGACAGTGATGAGGGGTGGTCATTACGGACGCAGGCAATGAGGTCACTGAGATCCTAGTTGAAGACAGCAGAGGTGTATTTGGAGGGCAGGTTGGTTCTGATGATTTCTATGAGGGTGCCCGTGTTTATGGATTTGGGGTTGTACCTGGTAGGTTCATTGATAATTTGTGTGAGATTGAAGGCATCAAGTTTAGATTGTAGGATGGCCGGGGTGTTAAGCAAGTCCCAGTTTAGGTCACCTAACAGCACGAGCTCTGAAGATAGATGGGGGAAATCAATTCACATATGGTGACCAAGGCACAGATGGGGGCAGAAGGTGGTCTATAGCAAGCGGCAACGATGAGAGACTTGTTTCTGGATTATGATTTTTCAACGCGAATACTGATACCGATTATTGGAAGACCAAAAAAAGCTGATGCCGAATTTTATGTATATATTTGTAATAATGACAATTACAACAATATTGAATGAAAAATGAACACTTTTATTTTAACTTAATATAATACATAAACTAAATCTATTCTGTCTCAAATAAATAATGAAACATGTTCAATTTGGTTTAAATAATGCAAAAACACAGTGTTGGAGAAGAAAGTGAATGTGCAATATGTGCCTTGTAAAAAAGCTAACATTTAAGTTCCTTGCTCAGAACATGAGAACATATGAAAGCTGGTGGTTCAATATTCCCAGTTCTTCAATATTCCTAGTTAAGAAGTTTTAGGTTGTAGTTATTATAGGAATTATGACGTGTTGACTATTTCTCTCTATACCATTTGTATTTCATATACCTTTGACTATTGGATGTTCTTATAGGCACTTTAGTATCGCCAGCCTAATCTCAGGAGTTGATAGGCTTGAAGTCATAAACAGAGCTGTGCATCAAGCATTGCTAAGAGCTGTTGGCAAATGCAGTAAAGTGCTGTTTGAATGGGGGCTTACGAGCCTGCTGCTGCCTACCACCGCTCAGTCAGACTGCTCTATCAAATATCAAATTATAGACTTAATTATAATATAATAAACACAGAAATACGAGCCTTTGGTCATTAATTTGGTCAAATCTGGAAACTATCAGTTAGAAAACAAAAAGTTTATTCTTTCAGTGAAATACAGAACCGTTCCGCATTTTATCGAACCCTAAATCTAAATATTTCTGTTGCATTGCACAACCTTCAATGTTATGTCATAATTATGTAACATTCTGGCAATTCTCACAGTTCGCAATGAGCCAGGCGGCCCAAACTGTTGCATATACCCGGACTCTGCTTGCACTGAACACAAGAAAAGTGACACAATTTCCCTAGTTAATATTGCCTGCTAACATTAATTTATTTTAACTAAATATGCAGGTTTAAAAAAATATACTTCCGTGTATTGATTTTAAGAAAGGCATTGATGCTTATGGTTAAGTACATTTGTGCAACGACAGTGCTTTTTTCGCTAATGTGCTTTTGTTAAATCATCACCTGTTTGGCGAAGTTGAAGTAGGCTGTGATTCGATGATAAATTAACAGGCACCACATTGATTATATGCAACGCAGGACAAGCTAGTTAACCTAGTAATATCAACCATGTGTAGTTAATTAGTGATTATGTTAAGATTGTTTTTTATAAGATAAGTTTAATGCTAGCTAGTAACTTACCTTGGCTCCTTGCAGCCACAAGATGCTTTTGACGCTGCACTCACGTAACAGGTGGTCAGCCAGCCACGCAGTTTCCTCATGGATTGCAAATGTAATCAGCCATAATCGGCATCCAAAAAGGAAAGTTACCGATTGTATTTATCATCATTAGTCATTTAGGTCAACATTGGATCATTCAGAGATCCTCACTGAACTTCTGGAGAGAGTTTGCTGCACTGAAAGTAAAGGGGCTGAATAATTTTGCATGCCCAATTTTTCAGTTTTTGATTTGTTAAAAAGGTTTGCCACGCAGTTTCCTCATGGATTGCAAATGTAATCGGCCATAATCGGCATCCAAAAAGGAAAGTTACCGATTGTATTTATCATCATTAGTCATTTAGGTCAACATTGGATCATTCAGAGATCCTCACTGAACTTCTGGAGAGAGTTTGTTGCACTGAAAGTAAAGGGGCTGAATAATTTTGCATGCCCAATTTTTCAGTTTTTGATTTGTTAAAAAAGTTTGAAATATCCAATAAATGTTGTTCCACTTCATGATTGTGTCCCACTTGTTGTTGATTCTTCACAAAAAAAATACAGTTTTATATCTTTATGTTTGAAGCCTGAAATGTGGCAAAAGGTCGCAAAGTTCAAGGGGGCCGAATACTTTCGCAAGGCACTGTACGTAGACATATGAGATTAATAATGTAGGGTATGTAAACATTATATTAAGTAGCATTGTTTAAAGTGGCTAGTGATATATTTTACATCAATTCCCATCAATTCCCATTATTAAAGTGGCTGGAGTTTAGTCAGTGTGTTGGCAGCAGCCACTCAATGTTAGTGGTGGCTGTTTAACAGTCTGATGGCCTTGAGATAGAAGCTGTTTTTCAGTCTCTCGGTCCCTGCTTTGATGCACCTGTACTGACCTCGCCTTCTGGATGATAGCGGGGTGAACAGGCAAAGTACTGAGTAAAGGGTCTGAATACTTATGTTAGTGTGATATTTCAGTTTTTTGTTTGTAATAAATTTGTAAACATTTCTAAAAACCTGTTTTTGTTTTGTCATTATGGGGTATTGTGTATATTGATGAGGAAAAAAACAATTTAATCCATTTTAGAATAAGGCTGTAACAAAATGTCAAGCGGTCTGAATACTTTCCGAATGCACAGTACGTGGATAACCACATGATGACGTCATCATCCCAGCTGTAGGGGGAAAACGTGAGAGTTGCTGACCTGTTCAAACAAACAAGCTTGGAAGAACAACCATGTAAAAAAATCCCATATGGATAGAAACAGTCCCACAGGTCCAGACATGTGCCACTCCACTGCTGGAGATGGAACATAAGCTGTACACAGCTGTTAACTACTGCAGCTCAGGTCAATGACAAAACAAACACCCAGCTAAATGTTTTACTTTGACCATCTCATAAGCAAGACAGGCAAAGATGAACAAGCTGATTCTCTCTTAGAATTAAATATTAGAATTGGGCTGTCTCTGTACAGATGAAGGATCTTCATTTGAGCCAGTTTGCTACATCAGGAAAATAATTCTGCAGCAACAGGAAATGTGAATTATTGTGTGGATTCTAATTAATGGGGGTGTAACATTTATCGACAATTTTGATACCTTCTGGAAACAAAGCTTGTATTATAAGGAGGATGGGATCCACCCAAATCATTTGGGTTACTGGCTCTTTTCACAGCATTATGTGGGGATGGCAGGTAGCCTACTGGTTAGAGCGTTGGGCCAGTAACCCGAAAGGTTGCTAGATCAAATCCCTGAGCTGACAAGGTAAAAATCTATCATTCTGCCCCTGAACAGGGCAGTTAACCCACTGTTCCTAGGCTGTCATTGTAAATAAGAATTTGTTCTTAACTGACTTGCCTAGATAAAAAAGTTTAAGTCTGCGTTGAGACAATAACCTAAGTCCAGCTCATTTAATCCCTGCCATTATGTCGCTGAGTTGTCATAATGCTTCAGCAAATGTACATTATCTTAGAGGAAACAGACAGATAAAAGGGAGGCAATCAAATAGTGATGAGTTCAGGTGGGTCCAATGAGGCGCAGGTGCGCATTATGAAGGGGACAGCTGTGCGTAATGATAGGATGTCTGGCGCCTTCGAGCACAGGAGTGAGAGCGGGAGCAGACGTGACAGTACCCCCCCTCTAGGGGCGCCACCAGGCGTCCCATCTGGGCGAGCCTGGCGGGTCAGCTGAGGCCTGGGTGCTGGACAAGCCAGCTGGGGCGTAGAAGCCAGATGAACCGGCAGAGGCGTGGGAGCCTGGCGAACTGGCTGTGGAGTGGGAGCCTGACGATCCAGGTTGAGGCGTGGGAGCCTGACAATCCAGTTGAAAAGCCAGATGGCCGGCTGAAGCATGACATGGGGTGGGCGCCTGCCAAGCCCACCGGGGCAAGAAAAACCTCTCAAGCCAGCTTGGGCGTGGAAGCCCGACAAACTAGCTGAGGCACCCCCGGTTCTATCGAAAATGGCACCCGGATCCGACGTCACCAACAAAACCCCAGGCCTCCCTGATGCTTTCAATTGTGGTGTCTACATTCTGTGAGGATCGACGCTGGAGACAGGAAGCAGGTACAGGGAGAACATTTAATGAATAACAGACATAAAACAGGCCAGGAACAGCGTCTGGACAGGGGACAAAGTAACAACATCAATGCAGACACAGGAAACAGACAAAGGGAGGCAATCAAATAGTGATGGAGTTCAGATGGGTCCAATGAGGCGCAGGTGCGCGTAATGAAGGGTACAGGTGTGCGTAATTGATCGGGAGTCTGGCACCCTCGACCACAGGAGAGGGAGAGCGGGAGCAGGTGTGACACCTGTCTAACAGAACACAGAGCGTGTTCTTTAGTGGAAGCCTCTCCAACCAAATCCAGGTAGAATCAGGAATTCCCCAGGGCAGCTGTCTCGGCCCCTTGCTTTTTTCAATCTTTACTAACGACATGCCAGTAAAGCCAGTGTGTCCATGTATGCGGATGACTCAACACTATACACGTCAGCTACCACAATGACTGAAATGACAGCAACGCTTAACAAAGAGCTGTGGTGGAAAGGAATAAATTTGTCCTAAATATTTCAAATACTAAAAGCATTATTTTTGGGACAAATCATTCACTAAAACTTAAACCTTAACTAAATCTTGTATTGAATAATGTGGAAATTGAGCAAGTTGAGGAGACTTAACTGCTTGGCGTTACCCTAGATTGTAAACTGTCGTGCTCAAAACATATTGATACAACAGTAGCTAGGATGGGGAGAAGACTGTCTATAATAAAGTGCTGCTCTGCATTCTTAACAGCACTATCAACAAGATAGGCCCTACAGGCCCTAGTTTTGTCGCACCTGGACTACTGTTCAGTCGTGTGGTCTGGTGCCACACTTAGGAAAATTGCAATTGGCTCAGAACAGGGCAGCACAGCTGGCCCTTGGATGTACACAGAAAGCTACCATTAATGATATGCATGTCAATCTCTCCTGGCTCGAAGAGGAGGAGAGATTGACTTCATCACTACTTGTATTTGTGAGAGGTATTGCCATGTTGAATGCACCGACCTGTCTGTTTAAACTACTGGCACACAGCTCGGACACCCATGCATACCCCACAAGACAAGCAAACAGATGTCTCTTCACAGTCGCCAAGTACAGAACAGACTATGGGAGGCGCACAGTACTACATAGAGCCCCCCCCCCCAAAAAGTATGAAAATGTATGCACTCACTACTGTAAGTCGCTCTGGATAAGAGCATTTGCCAAATGCCTAAAAATAAATCAAATCATTGATGAATTGAGATCACTAATTAGTAAAGAACTCCCCTCACCTGGTTGACTAGGTCTTAATTGAAAGCAAAAACCTGTAGAGACTAGGCCCTCCGTGGAATGAGTTTGACAATCCTGATCAAAAGGGTTTAAGCACATGTGAATCTACTGATTGGGAGTTGCTCCAGTTACAGTGGTGATCAGTAGGAGACAACGTGTGACAGTAATTAGACAACATCACAGGAGGTTGCTGAGGGGTTGATAGCTCATAATAATGGCTGGACCAGCGCGAATGGAATGGCATCAAACACATGGAAACCATGTATTTGATACCATTCTACTTATTCTGCTCCAGCCATTACCACGAGCCCATCCTCCCCAATTAAGGTGCCACCAACCTCCTGTGCAAACAGATGGTATAGAGGCTGTAGTGGTGAGAGGTAGTTTGTGGCCTAGCCATAGCCAATCACACCCAATCCTAACACACACCATGATGACAAACTCAGCCAGTCCCAAATTTCTCCCTCCCTACACAACAAACATTGGATGGCTAGGGCCAAGGGGAAGGGATAGGGAGCGAATTGGGGCCGACTGAGTGAGTTTGACCAATGCTCAATCCCTTTGTCTTCTCCTGCCTTCCTCAAGCGGATTAGTAATGGATAGAGGCATGGTCTGGGGCAGTCATGTGCACATCACATGCCCTTCTGCATGCTCTACAGAGCGTGCGCTGGAAGAAATGCAATTAAAATATCCACTGCCGTTTAGAACCATCCAGTCCAACAGACACACACAGACAGAGCTTCAGGCAACGTTGCAAACCAGGAGAGTAAACATAACAGCAATGTGAAGGTGAAGGGACGCTGAAGCTTGTTTGCCATGGCACCCACCATCACTCTCCAATCTGAGTCCAATCTGTGCGTTGTATCAGGGTTTTATAATCCAGAATGAGTCCGATTATTCATCAATACTATAAGATGGTGAACATGTATACATACACTGAGTGTACAAGACATTAAGAACACCTGCTCTTTCTATGAAATGTTTTTTTAAATTTTTATTTAACCTTTATTTAACTAGGCAAGTCAGTTAAGAACAACTTCTTATTTACAATGACGTCCTACCGGGGATTAACTGCCTTGTTCAGGGGCAGAACGACAGATTGTCAGCTCGGGGGTTTTATCCAGCAACCATTTTGGTTACTGGCCCAACGCTCTAACCACGAGGCTATCTGCCCCCCCATGACATAGACTGATCAGGTGAATCCAAGTGAAAGCTATTATCCCTTATTGATGTCACTTCAATCAGTGTATATGAAGGGGAGGAGACCGGTTAAATATTTATATAAATAAGTATTTTTAAGCCTTGAGACATGTATATGTGCCATATGTGCCATTCCAAGACAAAATATTTAAGTGCCTTTCAACAGGGTATGGTAGTAGGTGTCAGGCGCACCGGTTTGAGTGGGTTAAGAACTGCAATGCTGCAGGGTTTTTCATGCTCAACAGTTTCCCGTGAGTATCAAGAATGGTCCACCACCCAAAGGACATCCAGTCAACTTGACACAACTGTGGGAAGCATTGGAGTCAATATGGGCCAGCATTCCTGTGGAGCACGCTTTCGACACCTTGTAAAGCATGTCCCGACGAATTGAGGCTGTTCTGAGGGCAAAAGGGGGTGCAACTCAATATTAGGAAGGTGTTCCTAATGTTTTGTACATTCCGTATATATTTACAGTATGTATGTAAGCTCCACCTTGCCCTTTTAAGCCTACACATCCTATATTTATCTGGAAATGAGTGTAAATGGTACAGCGTGGATGGCGTATGATTTGTTATTGAATTAGGTGAGGAAAGCCCAACAGCAAAATCTACTGGGTCCAAATTAAAGTCTGATGTCTTCTGTTTTAACACAAATGAGACACCATCCTTTAGTCTGGGTCTGTAATCCTATCAGGATAAAAAAAACTTCATAAATTGTAGTGAAAAGGCTTTACTATGACTGTGACATAGCTTGTGCCCTGAATGGCACCCTATTCCTTATGCAGTACACTACTTTTGACCAGAGACTTGGTCAAAAGTAGTGCACTAGGGAAAGAGTGCCATTTGAGACGCACATACAGTATACACTGTGTAATCTCTTTCCCTAGTGGGCAACTAAAGAGCCCTCCAGCCACCACCGACCATGTTGACAACAGACTGGGCTGGTGTTGTTTGTGACATATCCCCCATTCCCAGTCTCCCCTACAGCAGCCTGTTTTTGGAAATGTTGTGATAACGGCCAGTAACAGAGACAGGACACACACACACACGTAAGCATACATAGGCACAGGCACACAGGCACACACACACACACACTGAGATAGTGAGGGTTGGAAAATGACAGCAGCTGTAAAAGTAGAGACATTGCGGAGGTTTGGGAGAGATCAAGGGAAAGTTATAACGCTGGGGGGGAGACCACTACAGACCACCATACTCAGGACCCCCGTAGCGAACAACGTCAGCAGTGGTCTGAGAAAGCTGTTTTCATCACGCTTGAATTAAGAACAACAAATCATTCAGGTCTCTGAAGGAGATAAGTACCACCAGCGTCTGCTTCTTATTTCTTACTTAAGCTTTCTACTTACTTTTCAAAGGCTGGAGTCCCAAATTGAGATCTGCAGGTGTCGCTTTTGTTTTTGTATGCATCTGACTCACATTGACCTCAAATGCATTATTTACACAAACTTAACTTCAGCATGATCCTATCTTAGTTAGGATTTGGGCCTAAATATCTAACAAAATGTAGAGGAGACCAGGGTTGGTTGTCTCACAGGTTGGTTGTCACAGTGCTAATTATTCCCAATCTGTGTAATATTTTTAAGGTTAAAATGTGTGAATTCTTTGAAATAACTCATCCACCTGGACCATTCATGTCATCATGACAAAACATTGAGGTGAGGGGAATTTATGGGGTTCTCCATAGGTGAAAGTAAAAAAATACATTGGTATTCTCTTTGTAAATGTTTGAATAATGGTAGTATCCATGAACAATTGTTGAAAAGAGGAAAGGGAGAGCTACAGTGGGGCAAAAAAGTATTTAGTCAGCCACCAATTGTGCAAGTTCTCCCACTTAAAAAGATGAGAGAGGCCTGTAATTTTCATCATAGGTACACTTCAACTATGACAGACAAAATCAGAAAGAGAAAATTCCAGAAAATCACATTGTACATTTTTTTATGAATTTATTTGCAAATTATGGTGGAAAATAAGTATTTGGTCAATAACAAAAGTTTCTCAATACTTTGTTGTATACCCTTTGTTGGCAATGACAGAGGTCAAACGTTTTCTGTAAGTCTTCAGAAGGTTTTCACACACTGTTGCTGGTATTTTGGCCCATTCCTCCATGCAGATCTCCTCTAGAGAAGTGATGTTTTGGGGCTGTTGCTGGGCAACACGGACTTTCAACTCCCTCCAAAGTTTTTCTATGGGGTTGAGATTTGGAGACTGGCTAGGCCACTCCAGGACCTTGAAATGCTTCTTACGAAGCCACTCCTTCGTGTGTTTGGGATCATTGTCATGCTGAAAGATCCAGCCACGTTTCATCTTCAATGCCCTTGCTGATGGAAGGAGGTTTTCACTCAAAATCTCACGATACATGGCCCCATTCATTCTTTCCTTTACACGGATCAGTCGTCCTGGTCCCTTTGCAGAAAAACAGCCCCAAAGCATGATGTTTTCACCCCCATGCTTCACAGTAGGTATGGTGTTCTTTGGATGCAACTCTGCATTCTTTGTCCTCCAAACACGACGAGTTGAGTTTTTACCAAAAAGTTATATTTTGGTTTCATCTGACCATATGACCTTCTCCCAATCTTCTTCTGGATCATCCAAATGCTCTCTAGCAAACTTCAGACGGGCCTGGACATGTACTGGCTTAAGCAGGGGGACACGTCTGGCAGGATTTGAGTCCCTGGCGGCGTAGTGTGTTAGTGATGGTAGGCTTTGTTACTTTGGTCCCAGCTCTCTGCAGGTCATTCTCTAGGTCCCCCCGTGTGGTTCTGGGATTTTTGCTCACCGTTCTTGTGATCATTTTGACCCCACGGGGTGAGATCTTGCGTGGAGCCCCAGATCGAGGGAGATTATCAGTGGTCTTGTATGTCTTCCATTTCCTAATAATTGCTCCCACAGTTGATTTCTTCAAACCAAGCTGCTTACCTATTGCAGATTCAGTCTTCCCAACCTGGTGCAGGTCTACAATTTTGTTTCTGGTCTCCTTTGACAGCTCTTTGGTCTTGGCCATAGTGTAGTTAGGAGTGTGACTGTTTGAGGTTGTGGACAGGTGTCTTTTATACTGATAACAAGTTCAAACAGGTGCCATTAATACAGGTAACGAGTGGAGGACAGAGGAGCCTCTTAAAGAGGAAGTTACAGGTCTGTGAGAGCCAGAAATCTTGCTTGTCTGTAGGTGACCAAATACTTATTTTCCACCATAATTTGCAAATAAATTCATTAAAAATCCAACAATGTGATTTTCTGGATTTTTTTTTCTAATTTTGTCTGTCATAGTTGAAGTGTACCTATGATGAAAATTACAGGCCTCTCTCATCTTTTTAAGTGGGAGAACTTGCACAATTGGTGACTAAATGCTTTTTTGCCCCACTGTATATTTCAAAGCTATTTCGGAATTCCTAGGTCCAGCCATGTGGTAATTAACATGAGGGGGTTGAGGACAGTTGTCACATGGAATGTGTCGGATCCATATGTGGGGTGTCAGGTTGGATGGAGAAGAGGTTGGGGAATGTTGGATTGGTGAAAGCGACTCGAAGTGGAATCTTGCATTTCTGCCGTCCAGAGAGTGTGCGCCAAACCACGTGACTGGGGACAAGAACTGCGACTTGCTTTCCTCTCCGGAGCAGGGTGAGGCTCAAATAACTGGAGTGGCGTCAAGTGTTGAGGAGGGTCAACTGAATTTGAAGATTCCTGGTGTCTGTGACGACCGTCGTTTGATGCGACGCAGACCCAGTGGAGAACGTGGTGAAACAGAGAAGAGACTGTCTGTACTACTGCGTTTTGATGCAGAGTTTTTACCAGATAAAGTCAAGTTAGGATGTGTCAGTTATCCCGTGAAAGCTTTTGTCTCAAACCCATTAAGGTGATTTAGGTGTCAAGCTTATGGTCGTGTAGCAGCATTGATGTGAGAAGTGTGCAGGAGGACATAAGACAAAGGACTGTCCAGTATCGCTGGAAAAATGTGTGTGTAGGCTCAACTATAGGGGTAGCTATGGTGCTGGAGATCAGAGGTGTCCGATGAGAGAAAGGCAGGTTGAGGTTTTTTATTTTTATTTCACCTTTATTTAACCAGGTAGGCTAGTTGAGAACAAGTTCTCATTTACAACTGCGACCTGGCCTAGATTAAGCATAGCAGTGTGAACAGACAACAACACAGAGTTACACATGGAGTAAACAATAAACAAGTCAATAACACAGTAGAAAAAGAATCTATATTCATTGTGTGCAAAAGGCATGAGGAGGTAGGCAAATAATTACAATTTTGCAGATTAACACTGGAGTAATAAATGATCAGATGGTCATGTGCAGGTAGAGATACTGGTGTGCAAAAGAGCAGAAAAGTAAATAAATAAAAGCAGTATGGGGATGAGGTAGGTAAATTGGGTGGGCTATTTACCGATGGACTATGTACAGCTGCAGCGATTGGTTAGCTGCTCAGATAGCAGATGTTTAAAGTTGGTGAGGGAGATAAAAGTCTCCAACTTCAGCGATTTTTGCAATTCGTTCCAGTCACAGGCAGCAGAGAACTGGAAGGAAAGGCGGCCAAATGAGGTGTTGGCTTTAGGGATGATCAGTGAGATACACCTGCTGGAGCGCGTGCTACGGGTGGGTGTTGCCATCGTGACCAGTGAACTGAGATAAGGCAGAGCTTTACCTAGCATGGACTTGTAGATGACCTGGAGCCAGTGGGTCTGGCGACGAATATGTAGCGAGGGCCAGCCGACTAGAGCATACAGGTTGCAGTGGTGGGTGGTATAAGGTGCTTTAGTAACAAAGCGGATGGCACTGTGATAAACTGCATCCAGTTTGCTGAGTAGAGTATTGGAAGCTATTTTGTAGATGACATCGCCGAGGGTAAGTTTGGCGGCGTGAGTGAAGGAGGCTTTGTTGCGGAATAGAAAGCCGACTCTAGATTTGATTTTAGATTGGAGATGTTTGATATGAGTCTGGAAGGAGAGTTTACAGTCTAGCCAGACACCTAGGTACTTATAGATGTCCACATATTCTAGGTCGGAACCATCCAGGGTGGTGATGCTAGTCGGGCGTGCGGGTGCAGGCAGCGAACGGTTGAAAAGCATGCATTTGGTTTTACTAGCGTTTAAGAGCAGTTGGAGGCCACGGAAGGAGTGTTGTATGGCATTGAAGCTCGTTTGGAGGTTAGATAGCACAGTGTCCAAGGAAGGGCCAGAAGTATACAGAATGGTGTTGTCTGCGTAGAGGTGGATCAGGGAATCGCCCGCAGCAAGAGCAACATCATTGATATACACAGAGAAAAGAGTCGGCCTGAAAATTGAACCCTGTGGCACCCCCATAGAGACTGCCAGAGGACCGGACAACATGCCCTCCGATTTGACACACTGAACTCTGTCTGCAAAGTAGTTGGTGAACCAGGCAAGGCAGTCATTAGAAAAACCGAGGCTACTGAGTCTGCCGATAAGAATATGGTGATTGACAGAGTCGAAAGCCTTGGCCAGGTCGATGAAGATGGCTGCACAGTACTGTCTTTTATCGATGGCGGTTATGATATCGTTTAGTACTTTGATCGTGGCTGATGTGCACCCGTGACCGGCTCGGAAACCAGATTGCACAGCAGAGAAGGTACGGTGGGATTCGAGATGGTCAGTGATCTGTTTGTTGACTTGGCTTTCGAAGACCTTAGATAGGCAGGGCAGGATGGATATAGGTCTGTAACAGTTTGGGTCCAGGGTGTCTCCCCCTTTGAAGAGGGGGATGACTGCGGCAGCTTTCCAATCCTTGGGGATCTCAGACGATATGAAAGAGAGTTTGAACAGGATGGTAATAGTGGTTGCGACAATGGCGGCGGATAGTTTCAGAAATAGAGGGTCCAGATTGTCAAGCCCAGCTGATTTGTACGGGTCCAGGTTTTGCAGCTCTTTCAGAACATCTGCTATCTGGATTTGGGTAAAGGAGAAGTTGGGTAGGCTTGGGCAAGTAGCTGCGGGGGGGGAGCTGTTGGCCGAGGTTGAGAAATGCTTGTTGAAGTTTTCGATTATCATGGATTTATCGGTGGTGACTGTGCCTCAGATTCCTAGCCTCAGTAAAGTGGGCAGCTGGGAGGAGGTGCTCTTGTTCTCCATGGACTTTACAGTGTCCCAGAACTTTTTGGAGTTAGAGCTACAGGATGCAAATTTCTGCTTGAAGAAGCTGGCCTTTGCTTTCCTGACTGACTGCGTGACTTCCCTGAACAGTAGCATATCGTGGGGACTATTCAATGCTATTGCAGTCCGCCACAGGATGTTTTTGTGCTGGTCGAGGGCAGTCAGGTCTGGAGTGAACCAAGGGCTATATCTGTTCTTAGTTCTGCATTTTTTGAACGGAGCATGCTTATCTAAGATAAGCTCTGCAGAGAGGGTCGGATTAACTACCCACATATGATTCCAAGAACACAGGATGAGATGTTAATATCCTTTGTGCAAGCACTTCCAAGAGTTAATGAACAGTGAGCGTGGTGAAATTTGGGGAGCGCATCGTCAGTAGTGTACCTTTGGTTCCTAGGGTGTTTCGGCCTTTCACACTATACACCCTCCCCAAAGGCTGCCAGCGACAGGGTGATCAAACCTACGCTTGCGTCCCATTCCCAATTAGGTCATAGGAGTTGCCTTGTTGTTGATAGCCAACATCCCATGGGACTATGCATGGCAGGGGCGTCCTCCTCCCTGAGTCAAGCATTGTTGACCGCATACCTCCTGGCCCGCTCACTTTCCTCTTCATCCAGAGCCACTGACTGCTGCCTTCTGCCGCTTCCGATGCAGCTTTGATTGCCGAACGCTGGCTCTGGCCCTTAATTCCCAGGTCTTTAAGCAATCTGGTTGTAGATGTTGCCACAAAACCTCTGCAGCCCACCTCCACTGGTCGGACTTCTGTGTTCCAGCCATGATGCCGTGCTTCGGCAGCTAGATCGGCATAGCATAGCGCAGATGTTTTCGCTCATAAGCCTCATCTACTGAGTCCTCCCAGGGTACTGTGAGCTCAATGATGAAGACCTTATTGAGACCAGAGCACCATGTCCGGTCTTAGGGTGGTGGTTACGATCTCCGGAGGAAACACAATTTGCTGGCCAATGTCAGCTAGCATTTTCCAGTCGCGGGCCAAGCGCAGCTGGTCTCGCTCTAATGGTGTAGAGCCGCTCTTCGGTGGTTTAGCCCCTTCGCGGACAAAGTTTGTCCGTAAGGAGTGTGATGCTGCTGTGGGTGGTACGGAGTTGGTGGCAGCTCGCTTGTCCTCCAGGGCAGAAGCAAGGTTTTTAAGGACTTGGTTGTGACGCCAAGTGTAGCGTCCTTGGGTGAGGCTTGTTTTACACCCTGTGAGAATGTGCCTGAGCTTGGCTGGCATGGAACAGAGGGCACAGTCCGGATCTTCACCATACCATTGGTGAAGATTAACTGGTGTTGGAAGGACGTCATATGTTGCTCTGATGGAAAAGCTCAACCGCCTCGCTTCCATGGCCCACAGATCCTTCCAGCTGATCTTCCTCTTCTCCACACTGTCCCATCGAGTCCACTGTCCCTGTTTGGCAAGAGAGACTGCCTTGGCCCACCTTGCAGCCTCCTCCTGATGGCGTACTTCCTACACTACCATCTTTCGCCGCTCTGGTGCAGTGGCCTTACTCCAAGCAGCACGGCTAGTTAGCCCAAGGCCTCCTCTCCCTTACTGAACATGACCCACAATGTCAGCATGTCTGAGGGCTGCTGTTGCCTCATGGACTGCTTTTCCTGGCCTCCATTTGCGCCCAGTTGCCAAGGTCGGCGCGTTGTTGCTCACCACTGGGTCTCGAGATTCATTCAGTGTCATCTGGAGCCTGGTTTTTGCACACTTGAATTCCTCTGTTAGACTGGTGAGGGGCAGCTTGAGGACACCATCTCCATAGAGGCCTATGGTGGTAAGGCATCGTGGAACTCCGAGACACTTCTTTAAGTAGCCTGTGACTCCTCTTTCCATCTTCTCCACTGTTGAGATTGGAACCTCATACACTGCTAAGGGCCACAACACCCGGGGTAGGAGACCAAACTGCAGACACCAGGCCTTTAACTTTCCAGGTAGCTGGCTGTTGTCGATGGACTGTAGGCTACTACTGATGTCTTTGCGCAGCTGTTGCACCTGGTCTTTGTCCTTCAGGCTTGCATCATACCACCTTCCAAGGCTTTTTACCGGCTGCTCAGACACTGTTGGGATTTGGTCATCTCCGATGAAGAATTTCAGGTCAGAGAGGACTCCCTTCACAATCGAGATGCTGCGTGACTTGGATGGTTTAATCTTCATACGGGACCAGCTGATGTTCTCCTCGAGATTTCTGAGCAGTCTCCTGGTGCATGGGACAGTGGTGGTCAATGTTGTAATGTCATCCATGTAGGCTCTGAGTGGAGGGAGGCGGAAACCAGAGTCGACTCGCTGTCCACCAGCAACCCATTTTGAGGATCTGATGATAACCTCCATTGCCATTGTGAATGCCTACATTCAGACACTGCCATGAGGTGGTGAACTCTGAGGTGGTGAAGCAGAACTGCAGATCCTGGAAGTATGTGGAAAAATCTGAAGGCAGACCACAGGAGTTCATAGGGCACAGAGCCAAATGCATTGGCGAGGTCGAGGAAGACTACATGGAGGTCCCTTTTCTCCACCTTGGCCATTTGGATCTGGTGCCAGATCATGCTGGAATGTTCCAAGCAGCCAGAGAACCCTGATATTCCTGCCTTCTGTACAGATGTATCGACGTACGCATTCCTTTGCAGGTACTCGGCCATCCTCTGGGCAATGACCCTAAAGAAGATTTTACCCTTGACATTCAGTAAGGAGATTGGGCGGAATTGGCTGATGTTCACTGCATCCTTCTCCTTAGGGATCAGGACCCCGCCTGCCGTACGCCACACTTTGGGTATTATCTTCTTTTGCCAAGCAGTTCTCATAAGCCTCCAGAGGAACCTCAGGACGTCTGGTGCGTTCTTATACACTTTGTACGGGACTCCATTTGGCCCCGGGGCTGATGCTGTTCTTGCCTGTCGAACTGTGTTTTCCACCTCTTTCCATGTCGGAGGGCTGGTCTCAATATGATGTTCCGGGGGTTCAATGGGTGGGATATCTGATGGGATGGCCAGATGTTCATGTCGCTTTGAGTCAAAGTTTGCTGTTCTCAGGTGCTCCTCTAGGTCTTTCTTTGTTGTTTTTAGAGCTCCACTTTTTTCCTTCGTGAAGAGACTTTTAAGGAACTTGAAGGGATCTTTATAGAATCGAGTTCTAGTTTGTTCTTTCTTCCTTCTGCGTTTCCGTAGGTTCTCTGCTCTACAGAGGGATGCCAACAGGGTTTGGATGTCAGCCTGAAGTGCCTCTATGCCCTCCTTTTCCACTTCCGAGGCCTTCTTCCACTGTTTCTTAAGCTGCCACCTTTCTTGAACGAGGCGCTTGATTTCTTGTTGCCTCCTGGAAACTGGTGGGGTTGGAACCTTTCTCCCGCCTTTTGTCTCTTCCACTCCAAATCTTTCTGTCCCGTACTCATAGATGATGTCCCCCATCCTCTCCAACTTCTTCTCCACTGTGCCTCGAAGTTTCTCGAGGGTCAAGGTAAGGTCAGTATTCACTGTTTCCCACAACTTCTTGTCACTGGCGCCAGGCCACTTCACATACGGTCTGTGCCCTGGTAGTCTCCTCTCGACTGCAGGTCTGGGAGGCTGGGTGAGTTCCACTCTTGTTGTTGGTTCCACCTCAGTTGCTACTTCGGTGCTTGAGTTTACGTCCTCCATGACAGTGGTACTGATGCACTGCAAACTATGGTTTGCGTCCAGTTGCTGTGCTTCATTCGACTGATTTGATCGCTTTCGCAGAAAGTAATCAATGCGAGGCCCCTGTCTCTCTTTACCCAAACACCCCTTCTTCCCCTGGTGGATCCTCAACCCATGGTGTGATGTAAGTTTCCTCCAACCACAGACACATACCTGCATCTGTTTGTGGCCCGCTGTTGGAGCAGAACTTGTGACAGTTGCTGTGGTGTTCTCTTGTGCTGTGCTCTCATTACTCGTAGTCGTTTCCGGTCCAGTCGTTACCATGTTGTCAGCCGATGAGTCATCTTCCACCCCCGCTCTCGCAGACTCTAGGGGTATTCTCATATGTTGACTTTCTGTAGCTAAAGCGGGTGTTTCCAACATACTGCGAAGCATGGGAAACTACAGAAATGGGAAGCTACCCCATGACTGTCCCAGTGGGGTCTATTCCCTCCGGTCAGCCGTCTCTCCGTGCCGCCACAAGGACTTTCCCCTGTTGTCAGCTGATCTTTCTCAGCAGTCACTGGACACAGAGCCTGAGTTCGCGGCTGGGGCCAACAGATAAAAAAATAAATAAACAGAATGGAGTACCATGATTAATGGACAGTCCAGCAGGCATCAGCTATGTAGCCAAGTGATCATAGTGTCCAGGGGGCCGTAGTCGATGGAACAGGGAACCCGCCAATACGCTAGCAGGCGACAAGGCGTTTAAAGTTAGTAGCCCTCCGACAGAGGCCGGTTGAAGGCACAGCGGATGGAGTATTCATCGGCAGACCAGTCGTGGTGGTGCGGCGGGGCGCCGTGTCGACAGAGAATCCAAGCCAGATGGCGAAAGAGGTATTGTAGAATTTAGTTTGCTGGCCGGGAGATGCGCCTGGCTCATGGCTAACTGGTGCTAGCTTTGTGGCAGTGGCGTTAGCCACTATAGCCAATCGGTAGCAGAGGTGATCCGGTGTCAAGGTCCAGAGTTTACAGCAAGGATCCGGTGGAGTATTGGGCTCTAGTCGTGTATGAGTGGGGTTCGGGTGAACAGCTGAGTAGGCCAGGAGGTGGGCCTCAGGGACAGCTTTGGTACAGGGTGCCACGTGAGCTAGCTAGCTGCAAGCTGTGAGCTAGCTAGCTGCAAGCTAGCTGTGAAGATCAGAAGTAGTGGTCCAGGGATTACGGCAGTAATCCGGAGTTGTTGTGGAGAGACAGTCCGATACTGGTAGACTGGCAAGTATTATCCAGGCCAAGAACAGGGCTGGTATCTGTGCAGAAGGTAAAAGCCGCTAGCAGTGGCTAACAATGACTGAATAGCTAATTAGCTGGTTAGCTTCTGGAGGTTCTTGAATGTGTTCTAAAATTTAAAATAATAGCGATACCGTATCACATTGGTTGAGGCAGGTTACCGGAAGGTATAATCGAATTAAAAATCGAAAAGAGATTGAAAATAAAATAGAAATATATATATATAAAAAATACGAAAAAATACAACAGTACACGAGACACGAACAAAACATGTCTTCACTGCTATGCCATCTTGGATGTGTATCTGAGGTTGCTGAGGCAGTGAAGAGAAGTAGAGGAAGATGAGTCCAGGGTGAGGGATCCTAAGAGGATCCCTGTGAGTAAGCCGAGGCCAATAGAGAGTGATAGGAATAACGTGCTGGAGTAAGAACGTTTTTTTGCCGTTCATGGCCATGGTTGTCAAGTGTACCGCAGGAATGGAACGTAAATCACAGAGGATAGATGTGGTGGTGGCAGCTGCAGAGAAGTACTTGGGTGTATAAGATTTTACTGCAGAAGAGTTACAAGGTGTGTTGAACGACAGTGTTCCCAGACTGCTGACCTGGTGCAGGATCAGATGGGGCCAAAGTAGTCGAATAGTGGTGAGGTTTTAATGGGTGCAGGGTTAGCTGGAAGGGCAATTTTTTCAAAAAGTATAATGAATTCATACTACAGAATACAGTACAGAAGGTGGCGGCATGCACCCATAACATTTGTTTGTATACCGCCATAATACCAAAGAAGAAGAAGAAGACGCAACCCTATTCAATAAACAAGCAAATACAAGGTAAGTCTTTAACATTCTACAGCTTAACCTAAATGTTCAGTTGATAAACATGGTCACATCATAGTTGGAACTGCTGATCGTTACAAACATATTAAGAAGAGTAACATTTTACCAGGAGAAAGAAGCACAACAGTTGGTTTCGGTGCCAAACCATATGTCGACGCTCCAAACTCAAACTCTAATATATGTTTCTCATCTTTAACAGGTGATCAAGAGGGCATCTCTAACCCACATTATCAATAAATAAATGTGCTTCTCATAAACCATCAATCATGTCTGGTCCTTTATAAAAGGCTTTAGATTATGTAACAGAGGACATAAACACTCTTTGATTCAAAGATTGTCTGCAATGGGTATGGATCAGGCAACATGTAATTGGTTAGAAAATTACTTGATAGTCTGGACACAATGTGTTTTTTTCTGATGGGTGTTAAGTCAGGTTTCCTTAATATTATGAAAAGTGTCCCACAGGGTTGATTTTAGGTCCTGTACTTTTGACTGTTTATTTAAACAATGTTGGTCTATCAGCAGAATTGTTTACCAAACACCTGTATGCAGATGGCACTGTTGTGCATGCTATTGCCCCGTGGTTGACCAGGCTCTTTCGGAGCTTCAATCTGACTTCATTGCTTTGGAAAAAGCCTTTGTTGAACAGAAATTGATACTTAACGCAGGAATGTTCAGACCTATTTTTCCCTCAACAATCTACACACAAAACCCCATAATGACGAAGAAAAAAGTTTTTTTTTTGTGCACATGTTAAATGTTCTAAAAATAAAAACTGAAATACCTTACTTATATAAATATCCAGCTCAAATTCAGCTCAGGTGCATCCTGTTTCCATTGATCCTCCTTGAGATGTTTTCTACAACTTGATTGGAGTCCACCTGTGGTAAATTCAATTGATTGGACATGATTTGGAAAGGCACACACATACTGTATCTATATAAGGTCCCACAGTTGACAGTGCATGTCAGAGCAGGCGGAAGACACTCCTCAGTACATGACTGCCCACTTTGAGTTTGCCAAAAGGCACCTAAAGACTAACAGACCATGAGAAACAAGATTCTCTGGTCTGATGAAACATAGATTGAATTGGTATTCTTTGGCCTGAATGCCAAGCGTCACATCTGGAGGAAACCAGACACCGCTAATTACCTGCCCGATACCATCCCTACGGTGAAGCATGGTGGTAGCAGCATCATGCTGTGGGGATGTTTTTTTAGGGGTAGGGACTGGGAGACTAGTCAGGATCGAGGGAAAGATAAACGGACCAAGTACAGAGAGATCCTTGATGAAAACCTGCTCCAGAGCGCTCAGGACCTCAGACCCCTTCCAACAGGACAAAGATCCTAGGAACACAGCCAAGACAACGCAGGAGCGGCTTCAGGACAAGTCTATGAATGTCCAAAGCACGTTGTTGAACCCGATCAAACATCTCTGTAGAGACCTGAAAATAGCTGTGCAGCGACGCTCCCCATCCAACCTGACAGAGCTTGAGAGGATCTGCAAAGAAGAATGAGAGAAACTCCCCAAATATAGGTGTGACAAGCTTGTAGTGCCATACCCAAGAAGACTCGAAGGCTGTAATTGCTCCCAGAGGTGCTTCAACAAAGTACTGAGTAAATGGTCTGAATACTTATGTAAATGTGATATTTACATTTTTTCTTTTTCTAAATGTGCAAACATTTCTAAAAACCTGTTTTTGCTTTGTCATTATGGGGTATTGTGTGTAGATGGATGATAAAACACAAACAATTTAATCAATTTTAGAGAAAGGCTGTAATGTAACAATATGTAGAAAAAGTGAATGGGTCTATATTGTGTCTATTGATGTATATTAATGTGTATACAGGGCTCATCAGTAAAAGAGACCTTGGTCTCAGCATGACTCCCTGTCGAAATAAAAAATACGTGTACACTCTGTCCACTTGTGACAATCCATGGGGCTGGTTGTCACAAGTGGACAGAGTGTTTGATGGCTAATAACTCCATGTCAACCCAAGACTTTGGTCTTTCTCCTAATATTGAAGAGAGTCTTGTAAGATATACTGGTGCTGAGAAATACACATGAGAATAAAAAAGTGTGACTACCAACCCCCGGATCCCTTTTTGTTTTTTCCTCAGTTGTACAGCTGTAAACATCTACAAGGGAGGATGAAGGAATGTTAAGATAAATAAATGCTTTGTGTTTGTGTTGATCCCATGGAGAAACTCTGTGTCATGCTGGGAATCTATTGACTGACTACGCACGCACGCACGTGACACACACACACAGTTGACTGACTGCACCACAGACCAGCATGTGTAGCTGACTGACTGGGAGATAAGGGACAAGAGATAGGTGATGGAAAACTCACGTGGTAATGCACACATACTGTATGCACACACATTCACACACACACACACACACACACACACACACACACACACACACACACACACACACACACACACACACACACACAAAATGTCAATGGAAGAAGGAGAATGGACCTCTCCAATCCTCTCAAGACACACCTCTCTGGAATCTTCTGTATGAGAGAAAAAGACTGGCATCTAACTCTAGTCATTAGTTACTTCGCATTCTAACTATGGGTGATAGAGCCCTGTCCCATTGATTAAAGGGTGAAACACATGGAAATATCCCAGTAGCAACACACGGTTGTATAGACCCATGTTACATCACCTTAATGTCAGTGCATCATACTTTATATTGTGTAATTTATAAGTAACTTATTTTATTTTAATTGTACCTTTATTTAACCAGGTAGGCCAGTTGAGAACAAGTTGACAACTTCGACCTGGCCAAGATAGAGCAAAGCAGTGTGACTCAAACATCAACACAGAGTTACACATGGAATAAACAAAAGTACAGTCAATAACACAGTAGAAAAAGTCTATATACAGTGTGTGCAAATGGCATCAGGAGGTAAGGCAATAAATAGGCCATAGTAGCGAAGGAATTACAATTTAGCAAATTAACAATGCTGATGCTTAAAGTTAGTGAGGGAGATATAAGTCTCCAACTTCAGTGATTTTTGCAATTCGTTCCAGTCATTGGCAGCAGAGAACTGGAAGGAAAGGCGGCCAAAGGGGGTGAGATATACCTGCTGGTGCACATGCTATGGGTGGGTGTTGTTATGGTGACCAGTGAGCTGAGATAAGGCGGAGCTTTACCTAGCAGAGACTTATAGATGACCTGGAGCCAGTGGGTCTGGCGACGAATATGTAGCGAGGGCCAGCCGACGAGAACCTACAGGTCGCAGTGGTGGGTGGTATATGGGGCTTTGGTGACAAAACGGATGGCACTATGATAGACTGCATCCAATTGAAGAGCATGCATTTAGTTTTACTAGCGTTTAAGAGCAGTTGGAGGCCACGGAAGGAGTGTTGTATGGCATGAAGCTCGTTTGGAGGTTTGTTAACACAGTGTCCAAAGAAGGGCCAGATGTATACAGAATTATGTCGTCTGCGTACAGGTGGATCAAGGAATCACCAGCAGCAAGAGCGACATCGTTGATATATACAGAGAAAAGAGTCGGCCAGAGAATTGAACCCTGTGGTACCCCCATGGAGATTGCCAGAGGTCCGGACAACAGGCCCTCCGATTTGACACACTGAACTCTGTCTGAGAAGGAGTTGGTGAACCAGGCGAGGCAGTCATTTGAGAAAACAAGGCTGTTGAGTCTGCCGAAAAGAATATGGTGATTGATAGAGTCGAAAGCCTTGTCTTTTATCGATGGCGGTTATGATATCGTTTAGTACCTTGAGCGTGGCTGAGGTGCACCCGTGACCAGCTCAGAAACCGGATTGCACAGCGGTGGGATTCGAAATGGTCGGTGATCGGTTTGTTAACTTGGCTTTCAAAAACTTTAGAAATGCAGGGCGAATGGATATAGGTCTGTAAGGTATGGATATAGGTCTGAGGTATGCGCGTCAGCTGTAGGGCTGGCTCAGGGAAGAGGACGCCCCTGCCTTGCATAGTCCCGTGGGAAATCTTATTTGGGCATGGTACACAAGCTAAGGCTTGATCACCCTTTAGCTGGCCACCTTTGATGAGGGTGTTTAGTGATTAAAGGCCGAAACACCCACTGATTCGAAGGCACACTACTGAGGATGTGTCCCAAAATTGACATCTTAACCCAGTCTAAGAAATAAACCTCCCATGCCACTCTGTCAACATCACGGCAAATCTCATGTGAGTGCATACCATCTATGGCACAATGGACCGTTTTTAACATCTCGTCCCGTGTTTTATGATTCTGATTATCTGGACCAGTCCAGTGACTGCTGTGAAATGACAGCTGGCAACATAGGAAAGTCTGTGTGACAGCTTGCAGAGACAGCTGACCGGAGGGAGTAGACCCCACTGGGGCTGTCATGGGCATTGACCAGTACTTCCTACAAAGCAGCCAGTCAAATCAGTCGAATGAAGCACAGCGACGGGACGCAAACCAAAGTTCGCAGAGCATCAGCACCCCTGTAACGGAGGAGGATAACACAAGTACAGAAATGCCGGTGGATGAACTCACCAAACCACAGAGACCTCTAAAAAGAGGAAAAGATCAAAGGGCACAGACCGATGGGAGACATTATCTACCACTATGGAGAAGAGCGCTTTGGAGTAAACGAAAGGAGAAGTGGCAAGACAACACCTGCGCCAGCCAAATCTAGGAGGCAGCAAGAGATCGAGATACTTGTCAGAGAGAGAAGGCAGCTGAGGAAGCAGTGGAAGAAAGCCTCTGATGCAGAGAGAGAAGGTCTCATGCTACTCCAAGCAGACATCAAATGTCGGCTGGCAACCTTGTGAAGAGCGGAAAATTTAAGGAAACTTCGTAGGAAGAAGGAACACTCAAGAACACAGTTCTATAAAAAAAAATAAGTTTGTCAAAGACCTCTTCGCAAAGGAAAAGTGTGGAATCCTAAAATCTCCAATGCCACAACTGGAAGATCATCTGGAAAAGGTCCACCAGGACATGAAAAGGCATGAGCAGATAATCATCCCACATGACATCCCACCTATTCAACCACCATAATTCAATCTGGACACTGACCCTCCAAAATGGAAGGAAGTAGAGAACGTTGTCCGACGAGCAAGAGCGGCCTCGGCTCCTGGGCCTAATGGAGTACCATACACGCTCTACAAGAACGCTCCGGATGTTCTACGCTTTCTTTGGAGGCTCATGAGGATAGTGTGGCAGAAGGAAATTATACCAAAGGCATGGCGAAGGGCTGGTAGTGTGCTAATCCCGAAAGAGAAGGATGCGACAGACATCAGTCAATTCCGACCAATCTCCCTTCTCAACGTCGAAGGGAAGTTCTTTTTCAGTATAATAGCACAGAGGCTGTCCACTTACTTGGAAAGGAACAAGTCCATTGATACATCTGTACAGAAAGCAGACATTCCTGGTTTCTCTGGGTAACTTCAACATACTAGTATGATTTGGCACCATATCCAAACAGCTAAGAAGGATAAGAGAGACCTCTATGTCATCTTCCTCGACCTGGCCAATGCCTTTGGCTCAGTTCCCCATGAACATTTTCCACGTACCAGAACCCATCACTACACTGGTAAAGGCCTATTTCCAAGACCTGCAATTGTGTTTCACAACACCTGACTTCACAACAACATGGCAGTGCTTGGAAGTAGGCATAACGGCAGGCTGTACAAGTTCACCTCTGGCCTTCACTATGGCCATGGAAGTCATCATCAGGGCATCGAGATGGGTGGTCGGCAGTGAGAGAACTAAGGAAGGGCCCAGTCTCCCACCTATCCGAGCATACATGGATGACATGACTACACTGACTACCCCTGCAGCATGCACCAGGCGGCAAATCAAGCCAAGCAAATCTTGAAGCATCTCCATAGTCAAGGGACAGCTTAAAGATGTGAGGTTCTGCATTGGAGATGACCCGATACCAACGGTGTCTGAGCAACCCGTCAAGAGCCTGGGTAGATGTTATAACGAAAGCCTCCGGGATAAAGATCAAGTGCAGCAAGTAAGGCAGGACATCGCCAACGGTCTTGAGAACATCAACAAGACTCGACTGCCTGGGAAGCTCAAGCTTTGGTGCCTACAGTTTGGACTTCTCCCCTGGGTAATGTGGCCACTCACCGTCTATGAGATCCCAATAACAACAGTGGAGAAGATGGAGCGAAACATTACCTCATACGTGAAGAAATGGCTGGGTGTCCCACGATGCCTGAGTAACATCGGCCTTTATGGCAAAGGGGTCCTTGAACTACCTCTTACAAGTCTAACGGAGGAGTACGAGTGCTCTAAAGTAAGACTTCATATGACATTGAAGGACTCCAAAGACCAGACCATTAGCAAGGCTGCACCTCCCCTACAAACTGGACGGAAATGGACATCATCCAAGGCTGTGCAACAAGCAACATCAGCCCTGAGACACCAAGACATTGTGGGGAATATCCAGCATGGAAGAGGAGGCTTTGGCCTGGCAGCAAGCAAACCAACGTTCCATAAGGCAACAACATCTGAATGCAGGAAGCTGGTGGTCGAGGAGGTGCGCAGACAGGAGGAGACTGCAAGAAGTGCAAAGGCTGTCTCTCTTGCTAAACAAGGGCAATGTACGCGGTGGGAAGGCCTGGAGAGGAGAAAGATCAACTGGAGTAAGCTTTTGCAAATGGAAGCAAGCAACATCAGCTTCATGATAAGAGCTGTTTATGATGTGCTTCCATCACCAAAAAACCTACATCAATGCTATGGCGAGGACCCGACCTGCCCCCTCTGCCCAGCTCCAGCGACTCTCAGGCATATAATGACAGGTTGCAAGACCAGCCTCTCACAAGGCCGCTACACCTGGAGGCACAATCAGGTCCTCAAGAGCCTGGCTGCAGCACTTGAGACCAAGAGGAGTGCAACCAATTCATTACCTCCAAAAACAAGCAATCCTGTCAAAACAATAACATTCATCCGGGAGGGACAGAAAAGGCCCAAGCATCCTCCTATGAAGCCAGAAACTGGACACCTAGCCATGGCCCAAGACTGGAAGATGCTTGTTGATATTGGCTAGCAACTCATTTTCCACCTGAGATTTCTGGGCGTGGTAGGATAGATTCAGGGCATAATGTACAGACAGGGGTATGGTTGGGTGTGGGTACAGTGGCCTAGGCATTGAGTGACGATAAGAGAGGTTGCATCTCTGGACGCGCTAGTTATGCTGGGTGAGGTCACTGCATGTGTGCGAGGTGGGACAAAAGAGGTATCTGAGGCATGTTGAGTGGGACTAGGGGCTCCACAGTAAACTAAAACAATGATAACTATCCTAAACAACAGTAAATGGCATATTGACATTAGAGAGAGACATAAAGCGAGGCATAAAGCAATCACAGGTGTTGATTGGGAGAGCTAGCTAAGACAACAATGGATAAGACAACAGCAGCTAATCAGCTAAGACAACAACAACAGGTAAAATGGCGATGAATGGACAAAAAAGGTTAGCAAGCCGGGGCTAGAAGAAGCATCTTCACCGATGTCCGGCAAAGGCCGGTTGAGGGCACAATGGATGGAATTACGTCGACAGACCAGTTGTGATGGATCGGCGGGGCTCCGTGTCGACAAAGGATCCAGGCCAGTTGGCGAAAGAGGTATTGTAGCTGGAGTAATTTTGTTTGCTATCCGGGAGATGCGCCTGGCTCTTGGCAACTGGTGCTAGCATCGGGACAAGGGCGTTAGCCACTATAGCCACTTGGTAGCTGCTAGCTTCCTGCGATGATCCGATGCAAAGGTCCAGAGCTTATTGCAAGAATCCGGTGATGTGGTGGATTCTAGTCGTGTTAGTGAAGAGTCCGGAAGGCATCATCTGTGTATCCGAGTGACCATAGGGTCCACTGAGCAGGCCAGGAGATGGACCTGGCTCAAGGCTAGCTTCGGGGCTGGGCCACTCGGTAGCAGCTAGCTAGCTGCGATAATCATGAGTAATGGTCCAGGGCTTACGGCAGGAATCCGGTGTTGTAGTGGAGAAAAAAACAGGCTTAAAGCGGCTGGTGTCTGTGCTAAAGGTAAAGGCTACTAGCAGTGGCTAACAATGTCTAAATAGCTAGTAGCTGGTTAGCTTCTGATGGCTAGCTTCTGATGGAGGTTCTGGCTATAAGGTCTAAAAATAGCAGATCCGTATCACATTGGGTAAGGCGGGTTGTCGGAAGGTATATTTAATTAAAAAATGGAAGAAGAGATTGAAAGATATTGAAATTTATACAAAGAAAGATGGGGAAAAAATTACACGGGAGGATGACAAACAACGTCTGCACTGCTACGCCATCTTGGAAATATGAGTAAATGTATTCTAAGTAAAATATATAACAATAAGTATAAGAATAAGTAAACATCTTCTGTATTTCAACCCAAACATGATTCAGAATGCAAGTTGCCCACTGACAAAGAAATGATCAGTCTATAAATGTAATGGTTGGTTTATTTGAACAGTGAGAGACCGAAAAACAAACAAAATCCAGAAAAACGCATGTGAAAAATGTTATAAATTGATTTGCATTTTAATGAGGGAAATAAGTATTTGACCCCTCTGCAAAACATGACTTAGTACTTGGTGGCAAAACCCTTGTTGGCAATCACAGAGGTCAGATGTTTCTTGTAGTTGGCCACCAGGTTTGCACACATCTCAGGAGGGATTTTGTCCCACTCCTCTTTGCAGATCTTCTCCAAGTCATTAAGGTTTCTTGGCTGACGTTTGGCAACTCGAACCTTCAGCTCCCTCCACAGATTTTCTATGGGATTAAGGTCTGGAAACTGGCTAGGCTACTTCCAGAAAATTGGAACGGAAATGGCGCCACACCAAACTGGAAGTCTTCCGACTAGCTTGGAAAGACAGTACCGTGCAGTACCGAAGAGCCCTTACTGCTGCTCGATCATCCTATTTTTTTAACTTAATTGAGGAAAATAAGAACAATCCGAAATTCCTTTTTGATACTGTCGCAAAGCTAACTAAAAAGCAGCATTCCCCAAGAAAGGATGGCTTTCACTTCAGCAGTGATAAATTCATGAACTTCTTTGAGGAAAAGATCATGATTATTAATCAAATCAAATGTATTTATATAGCTGATATCTCAAAGTGCTGTACAGAAACCCAGCCTAAAACCCCAAACAGCAAGCAATGCAGGTGTAGAAGCACGGTGGCTAGGAAAAACTCCCTAGAAAGGCCAAAACCTAGGAAGAAACCTAGAGAGGAACCAGGCTATGTGGGGTGGCCAGTCCTCTTCTGGCTGTGCCGGGTGGAGATTATAACAGAACATGGCCAAGCTGTTCAAATGTTCATAAATGACCAGCATGGTCTTTATAATAATAAGGCAGAACAGTTGAAACTGGAGCAGCAGCACGGCCAGGTGGACTGGGGACAGCAAGGAGTCATCATGTCAGGTAGTCCTGGGGCATGGTCCTAGGGCTCAGGTCCTCCGAGAGAGAGAGAGAGAGAGAGAGAGAGAAAGAGAGAATTAGAGAACGCACACTTAGATTCACACAGGACACCGAATAGGACAGGAGAGGTACTCCAGATATAACAAACTGACCCTAGCCCCCCGACACATTAACTACTGCAGCATAAATACTGGAGGCTGAGACAGGAGGGGTCAGGAGACACTGTGGCCCCATCCGAGGACACCCCCAGACAGGGCCAAACAGGAAGGATATAACCCCACCCACTTTGCCAAAGCACAGCCCCCACACCACTAGAGGGATATCTTCAACCACCAACTTACCATCCTGAGACAAGGCTGAGTATAGCCCACAAAGAGCAAGAGAGAGCCCCAGTAAGCCAGTGACTCAGCCCCTGTAATAGGGTTAGAGGCAGAGAATCCCAGTGGGAAGAGGGGAACCGGCCAGGCAGAGACAGCAAGGGCGGTTCGTTGCTCCAGAGCCTTTCCGTTCACCTTCCCACTCCTGGGCCAGACTACACTCAATCATATGACCCACTGAAGAGATGAGTCTTCAGTAAAGACTTAAAGGTTGAGACCGAGTTTGCGTCTCTGACATGGGTAGGCAGACCGTTCCATAAAAATGGAGCTCTATAGGAGAAAGCTCTGCCTCCAGCTGTTTGCTTAGAAATTCTAGGGACAATTAGGAGGCCTGCGTCTTGTGACCGCAGCGTACGTGTAGGTATGTACGGCAGGACCAAATCAGAGAGATAGGTAGGAGCAAGCCCATGTAATGCTTTGTAGGTTAGCAGTAAAACCTTGAAATCAGCCCTTGCTGGAGCACTGGAGTAATATGATCAAATTTTCAAATTTTTGGGTTCTAGTCAGAATTCGAGCAGCCGTATGTAGTACTAACTGAAGTTTATTTAGTGCTTTATCCTGGTAACCGGAAAGTAGAGCATTGCAGTAGTCTAACCTAGAAGTGACAAAAGCATGGATTAATTTTTCTGCATCATTTTTGGACAGAAAGTTTCTGATTTTTGCAATGTTACGTAGATGGAAAAAAGCTGTCCTTGAAATGGTCTTGATATGTTCTTCAAAAGAGGCATCAGACCGAGGCTCTGCATCTGTCCTCGTGCTCCTAGACCTTAGTGCTGCTTTTGATACCATCGATCACCACATTCTTTTGGAGAGATTGGAAACCCAAATTGGTCTACATGGACAAGTTCTGGCCTGGTTTAGATCTTATCGGTCGGAAAGATATCAGTTTGTCTCTGTGAATGGTTTGTCCTCTGACAAATCAACTGTAAATTTCGGTGTTCCTCAAGGTTCCGTTTTAGGACCACTATTGTTTTCACTATATATTTTACCTCTTGGGGATATCATTTGAAAACATAATGTTAACTTTCACTGCTATGCAGATGACACACAGCTGTACATTTCAATGAAACATGGTGAAGCCCCAAAATTGCCCTCGCTAGAAAGAAGCATGTGTTTCAGACATAAGGAAGTGGATGGCTGCAAACTTTCTACTTTTAAACTCGGACAAAACAGAGATGCTTGTTCTAGGTCGCAAGAAACAAAGAGATCTTCTGTTGAATCTGACAATTAATCTTAATGGTTGTACAGTTGTCTCAAATAAAACTGTGAAGGACCTCGGCATTACTCTGGACCCTGATCTCTCTTTTGAAGAACATATCAAGACCATTTCAAGGACAGCTTTTTTCCATCTACGTAACATTGCAAAAATCATAAACTTTTTTTAGAAATGATGCAGAAAAATTAATCCATGCTTTTGTCACTTCTAGGTTAGACTACTGCAATGCTCTACTTTCCGGCTTTTTCTACAATCTTGTACCTGACTTCCTTGGAGAGCTCTTTGGTCTTGGCCATGGTGTAGAGTTTGGAATCTGATTGATTGATTGCTTCTGTGGACAGGTGTCTTTTATACAGGTAACAAACTGAGATTAGGAGCACTCCCTTTAAGAGTGTGCTCCTAATCTCAGCTTGTTACCTGTATAAAAGACACCTGAGAGCCAGAAATCTTTCTGATTGAGAGGGGGTCAAATACTTAGTTCCCTCATTAAAATGCAAATCAATTTATAACATTTTTGACATGCGTTTTTCTTGATTGTTTTGTTGTTGTTCAGTCTCTCATTGTTCAAATAAACCTACCATTAAAATTATAGACTGATAATTTCTTTGTCAGTGGGCAAACATACAAAAACAGCAGGGGATCAAATACTTTTTTCCCACACTGTAATAGTTCTGACTTCTAGCCAATATCTTCTTCTATTCTCTTTTGTAAAACTCCCTGGTGTCAGATTGCTCACCCTCAATCAGAACAAAATGTTCTCACTCATGCATTTATGTAACTGTTCCCCCTGTAACTGGAATCCTGTGTTCTCTGGATTGTAACATTGCATTGGGTCTGTGTGAATCAGACATATATAATACATGCAAACAGGTTTATTTGTATAGAGAGAGGGTATGTGGGCTAAACATACATGACCGTGAGTTGGGCTGCTGCCTTAGTGTGTAAATGTAACATGTGTGTCACACACACTGAAATAGAGTCACTCTTCTTGCTTTTGACACAAAAGAGACCAGGCCTATGTTGACAGTCTGTTTGTCTCTCTGCTTGTCTTTTTGTAATAGCTGCAAACAGAAATGTTCATAATTTCACTGATGAGGACTCACATGCCTCTTCGGTGCTAAAAACAACCTAAGTCTACAGTGTTTTTCCACTTTGCTTTCCTTATTTTCCTTTCTGATTGTAAAGACACCCCATCCCCCATTTTACTCCTCCCCCTTCTTCCTCCTCCCGCTTCCCGGCACCATCCCTGAATTTACTACCATCCCACCTGTTAAGTATCCTCTTCCCTGACCTACGGCAAAATAATGGGATGCTAAAAGACAAGAACTACGTATGTGGTGCTTGAATACACAGTCTTTACTCCAAGCACATTAATGCACCTGCTGCCAAGTAAGTCTTGCTGAGGCAACATTATCACCGATTTTTACAATTAGGCCTTGCTCGCAGTTGGCATTCCAATTCATCCCAAAGGTGTTCGATGGGGTTGAGGTCAGGACTCTGTCCAGGCCAGTCAAGTTCTTCCACACCAATCTCGACAAACCATTTCTGTATGGACCTCGCTTTGTGCACTTGTCATGCTGGAACAGGAAAGGCCTTCCCCAAACTGTTGCCACAAAGTTGGAAGCACAGAATTTATCTAGAATGTCATTTTATGCTGTAACGTTAAAGATTTCCCTTCACTGGAACTACGGGGCCTAGCCCAAACCATTATTTCTCCTCCATCCAACTCTACAGTTGGCACTAACTATGCATTCCAGCAGGTAAGGTTCTCTTGGCATCCGCCAAACCCAGATTCATCTGTCGGACTTTCAGATGGTGAAGTACGATTCATTACTCCAGAGAACGTGTTTCCACTGCTTCAGAGTCCAGCCGAAGCTTGGCATTGCGCATGGTGACCTTAGGCTTGTGTGCGGCTGCTTGGCCATGGAAATCCATTTCATGAAGCGCTCCCGACGAACAGTTCTTGGGCTGATGTTGCTTTCAGAGGCAGTTTGGAACTCGAAAGTGAGTGTTGCAACCGAGGACAGACGATTTGTATGCACTACGCGCTCCAGCACTCGGCGGTCCCGTTCTGTGAGCTTGTGTGGCCTACCAAATCGCAGCTGAGCAGTTGTGGCTCCTAGACATTTCCACTTCACAATAACAGCACTTACAGTTGACCGGAGCAGCTCTAGCATTGCAGAAATTTGATGAACTGACTTGTTAGAAAGGTGGCATCCTGTGACGGTGCCACGTTAAAAGTCACTGAGCCCTTCAATAAGGCCATTCTACTGCCAATGTTTGTCTATGGAAATTTCAATGCTGTGTGCTTGATTGTATGCACCTGTCAGCAATGGGTGTGGCTGAAATAGCCAAATCCACTAATTTGAAGGGGTGTCCACATACATTTGTATATACAGGTTAGAAACTCACAGAGCTCAGGTGTGTGCCAGGACTCAGGTGTGACTGACAGCCCACTGTTCCTGTTGGAGCGAGTCAAACCACTTTTCAGGAACACAGACAGACAGGACACAAGTACAGGCCACTAACTGACTGATTCACCTACATACAATATGAGCATGGGGAAAACAAACTACTCTGGATGGTGAGAGGGTGTTAATTTGGCAGTGTGGTTTATTGGACCAGATTGCTACGTTCTCACCTTACTTGGCTCCCATTCCCTAAATATGCATCAAGCAATTCAAATAAATGTATGTTCTTAGGCTGGTTTCTTAACAACATATTATATGTAAAAAAGGATCTGGACTAGTAAACAAAGTGCTTGTTTAAAAGTAATTATTGATCAGATGAGGTTTCTTATATACTGTTGCTGTTACTTGGGAGAATTGTAGGCTTGAATGTCTAGAATGTTTCTGTAAGTCAAATCTGCCTTTTGGACATCAGTGTGTTCAAGCCTCTTTCTGGACTGTGTCTAATTCCCTTCCACGTGCATAACTTCATAAAATATGTCTAATTTGATATCCTGGTTTGGCTTCAAGTGAGGACAGCATCTGATGTGCAATGTCCTATGAAGTCCTACTCCTACATAATCATGCTCACACCATGACTGTTCCTTCATTTTGATTACAGCGTCACTGTGTAAAGACGTGGTAATAATCCGACTCCTATTTGTACAACATCTTATATAAATATATACATGCCACCCAAAGTGACTTTTTATGAAATGACCAGATAAATCGTTACACACCCTTTGTCACAGGCTTCTCTCTCTCTCTCTCTCTCTCTCTCTCTCTCTCTCTCTCTCTCTCTCTCTCTCTCTCTCTCTCTCTCTCTCTCTCTCTCTCTCTCTCTCTCTCTCTCTCTCTCTCTCTCTCTCTCTCTCTCTCTCTCTCTCTCTCTCTCTCTCTCTCTCTCTCTCTACCCATAAGAGACAGGCCTAGCTTTGTTAACCTCTGCTGAGTACTTTCTCTTGTCTACACACAGGTTGTGTCCCAAATGGCACCCTATTAGTTCACTAGAGCCCTATAATCCCTGGTCAAAAGTGTAGGGTAAAGTAGTGCACTACATAGGGAAAAGGATGCCATTTGGGACACAACGAGTGTCTTCAGCTTTAGTGAACTGTAGCCATAGCCAGTTACATAACTCTTTCTCCCACTCTGGTGTTGTGGCGTTGCCAACTCACCTCCTCCTTGCTACATGTGAGACTGATGATGGTTTGTGCCTCAGAGGCGTCCTGATAAGACAGGGGTGTGTCCCAAATGACATCCTATTACCTATGTAGTGCACTACTTTTGACCAAGGCCCATAGGGCTTTGGTCAAAAGTAGTGCACTATGTAGGGAATAGGGTGCCAGTTTGGATGCAACCAGGGAGCAGGAGAGTGCCACGCTTTTGTTCTCCGGCTCGTTCCCATGCTCCGTAGCCTGTGAACATCAAGATTAGGCGGTACTCAGGCCAAAATGATCAGCAGCCTCTCTGCTAACGTGCCTGCATACTGATGAATACACACACACAATCAACAATGCATTTTGTATTCATCAAGGCAAAATATTCTCTCAAATTGGAAACCCACGCTTTATCTGTCAAAATCCTTGCAAGTTTCACAACTTCCACCAAACCACACAGTAACTTATAGAATATGTGGTTATCATCATCAATAGTTGATGCAAGACAAGACGTTGGTACGCGAGGTTAGGCATGCTTCTGCCCCCACTAATGTCTTGAGGATACTGTGCTTTAGGATTCTCTGTGCTTTAGAAAATGAGATTATGTCCCAAATGGCACCCTAGTGACAATATACTGTAGTGCACTACTTTTGACCAGATGCCCATAGGGTAGAGCAGGTTTGCCCATCCCTCTTCCTGGAGATCTGGAGGTCTACCATCCTGTGGGTTTTCAGTACAACCCTAATTTAACACACCTGATTCTACTAATTAGCTGCTCAACAAGACCTTATCTAGCTGAATCAGATATGCTAAATTAGGGTTGGACTGAAAACCTACAGGACAGTAGATCTCCAGGAAGAGGGTTGGGCAGCCCTGGGGTAGTGCAACAAGTAGTACACTATCTTGTCAATAGGGTTCCACTTAGGACGCAATCCCACGAGTGTCAACATGTTGGCTAGGAGCTTGTTTGTCATAATCATTACAATTATATTATACAGATCTTTTGAAAGCAACACAGACTGCTCCAAGAAATGCTTTCAATGGTTATTGGATATGATCGTAACATGCTTTCAAATGATAGTAAAATGCTTTCAATGGTCATTGGACATGAAAGTGAAAGAGAAAAACATGTTGCTGTTAGTACACCTCTGTCACCTAAGGTCATGTGCCCAAGATTCAATATTGATCTAAAACAGAGGTGTAACACAGTGTTTGCTCAACCATTATGCCAATACTATTGGGGAAAAATATCTTATTTCAAGATTGGAGGAGATTAACAACATGGAGTCATAGTACTTAGAACTGTATGTTCCACTTATACTGCAATGTAATCTATTTCTGGTTTTAAATGGTCGAGTACTAGTAAGATAAGTGGCAGTGTGTGTAGATGTAGGTTGAGGGTTTACCTAACTGCATGTTTTGGCCATATATTCTGTACCCCATAACCCCCCATTTCTAAACTGCTCTTGCAGAAGTGGAGCAGTGTGGGAAAATTCCATTTCCAGGATGGGTATGTTCTCAATTAAGGCCCAGTCTCCTTGACTGCAGAATTCAAGAACCAGCCCTAGCTAGGATGACTTTGCACTTTTTCAGTGAGCTATATATTCCAGTATAGCTTTTCACTCTTTCTGACTCTTTCTAACACTATTTAACAAAAACTTCAACATTAGAGTTAAGACATTTTTGTATCATCACAAGACCCTTACAACCCTGAAATTAAAATTACCTTATTCTGTTACAATAAATGCACAACAGAAAAAGTCTAGCCATAGCTTTAGTCTTGGTATAAAATATCTAGCGAGGTACAGTACATGCAAACCAGCATGACCCAAAAAAACAAGCCGAACCAAACAATCCTGACTAAAACTAGCTAGCTGGACCAAAACAACTAGCAATCAAAGCAAACTAGCTGGTGACTTAAAGGAATAATCCACTCAAAAACTAATACTATATTTATACAAAAAAAACTTTAATGAGTAGGTGTGTCCACACTTTTGACTGGTACTGTGTATGAGTAGGTGTGGTACTGTGTATGAGTAGGTGTGTCCACACTTTTGACTGGTACTGTGTACAGTACCAGTCAAAAGTGTGGACACACCTACTCATTAAAGGGATTTTCTTTATTAAGGCAAAGGGCCTTATTGTCATGACATCATCAAACGAGACAAAGATGCACTTTATTCTCCCTTCCTCGGGTGTTGAGCAACCTGATCTTGCATAGGAAGTAACATTTCTGGAAAAGTGTAAGCAGTATTGAGAAACCATTTACAGTGAAAATGGCCTAATATCTTCAAAAGATGACAATGTTGTCATCAAACTGTTTGACATGGTTTCTGGTCAAAAGTAATGCACTAAACACCTCGGAACTCTAAAATCTCTGTCTTCCGACTTCAGTGCGTGCAAAACAGCTGGGAACTCGGACAAAAACGAGTTCCAACTGGGAAAAATAGTTTTGAACTGTCAACCAACTCGGAATTCCAAGTGGGGAACTTGGGCCTCTTTCTAAAGCTCTGACTTTGCGACCTGAAGATCACTGTCATGATTTGACCTCGTTTTTTTGATAGGTAACCATCAATAGGGAATAGGGTGCTATTTGGGACTCATCCTATCTCTGTATCTGTTTCCTGAAGCAAATGAATGACAGGGGTCACCTGTTTGAACATGGTTACACACTGATATACACTTTCCAAAGTAACTTTTCTAAGAATTTGTTCCCAAAGAGATGCTGCCCTGGTTCTCTATTTGGTTAACATTTGGGAGAGTTGATTTGTCTCATTATTTAACACTGGTTTATTTATCAGGAACACTTCCAAAATAGCTTGGGGAAATAGGGAAGTAATCAATATTGTTTAAAAGCTTTGAACTGGAAAATAACACCGATGCCCTGTGATATGTAATAGTACTATATAGCCTACTCCAAGTAAGTCAATGGAGGTTGTTTCCTCTATCAAAACAGCATGATTCAGCATAGCATCAGCAAAATGAAAAACATGGATCATTTCATTTGTACTGTCTCCTGGTCACAACAAGGGACATTTGTTGCATGAAAAAGGGTCAAGTGCTTGTCGGCTGTCAACGTACAGCTTCTTATGAATAGCTCTGAATAAGGACCAAACAGGGGTAAAAAAAAAGACCAGCCATTCAATCATGTCTCCCGCTGCTTTGCCTCCAGATCAGTACAGTAAAGCTATCCTAGACAAGGGAGGGATGTGACGGGGTGTAAAACAAAGTGAACAATGAAATGGGCCAGAGAGCATTACAAATGAGATGACTGATGACTTCTATATGCTGCAAACACATCAACCTATCCATGGGAAGACCTTGGTAAAGAAACGCAGCCTAGGCTCTCCTCGCTAACGTTTTAATTGAGTTGTAACTGAGTAGCCTCGTCTCTCTCTCGCACAGAAAGTTCAATTACTTGATTGTGTGCATCTTAAATGGCACCCTATTTCCTATTTAGTGCACTTCTCTGGACCAGGACCTAGGGGACAAGGGCAAAAGGTATTTTAAGGTGTTTCATTTCAAGCTCCTTGTAAGGAAAAGGCTAGTCTTGTCCCAGATCTGTTCGTGCAGATTTGCCAACTGCTATGGTCATTGTCATGCCAAATGCTCCAAACCATGACCATAGGAGTTGGCTACACAGCACAAAGTCATCTGGAACCAGGCTAAAAGCAATTGTGCTTTTTCATTAATAAAATGTATCAATTTATAAATAATTGAAGATAATTTTTTATTCATTCTGAGGTTTCCCTAGGTCTTCAGAAAATAATAATATAAAAGCCAAATAAAGATAATATTTTTCAGCAATTCTGAACTGTCCCTAGGTCTTCAGAGAATATAAAACTGAGAGAATAAATAGATGAGTCAGGGAGACCTCTAGTGGTTATGAGTGTTACTGCTGATTGTTTCCCCCCCTGTTGGACCAACCACAGGGCTTTTGGATTATAATCATAGTGGGAAACTGTACAGAATGGGGGAAACTGTAAATCCACTTCAATCAGCGTAGATGAAGGGGGGGACAGGTTAAAGAAGGATTTTTAAGCCTTGAGACAATTGAGACATGTGCTGTGTATGTGTGCCATTCAGAACGTGAATGGGAAAGGCAAAAGATTTAAGTGCCTTTGATCAGGGAATAGTAGTAGGTGCCATGTGCACCGGTTTGAGTGTGTCAAGAACTGCAACGCTGCTGTGTTTTTCACGCTCAACAGTTTCCCATGTGTATCAAGAATGGTCCACTGCCCAAAGGACATCCAGCCAACTTGACACAACTGTGAGAAACATTGGAGTCAACAAGTGCCAGCATCCCTGTGGAAAGCTTTTGACACCTTGTAGAGTCCATGCCCCGACAAATTGAGGATGTTATGAGGGCAAAATGGGGTGCAAATCAATATTTGGAAGGTGTTCCTAATGTTTTGTATACTCAGTGTATACCAGTGTAGTGTAGACTAATTCAAAACAGAGACAACAGGAACCCTGTGAACCATATATTGTAAAGGAAGGAGTGCTATGAAATGCGTTGGTCTCATTCTGACCTATTGTGGACTGCAATTTAGTGCGGTTGATAAAGGGAAATAACCATGTAGAATAGTTGTGACTAGGGTTGCAAAGGGTTGGAAACTTTCCGGGAAATTTTCCATTCATCAAAAAATGTTGCTTATAACAGTCAAGCTTTTTTGTGAGATACACATAAGGTAATTCAAATCAAATCAAATCAAATTTATTTATATAGCCCTTCGTACATCAGCTGATATCTCAAAGTGCTGTACAGAAACCCAGCCTAAAACCCCAAACAGCAAGCAATGCAGGTGTAGAAGCACGGTGGCTAGGAAAAACTCCCTAGAAAGGCCAAAACCTAGGAAGAAACCTAGAGAGGAACCAGGCTATGTGGGGTGGCCAGTCCTCTTCTGGCTGTGCCGGGTGGAGATTATAACAGAACATGGCCAAGATGTTCAAATGTTCATAAATGATCAGCATGTTCGAATAATAAGAAGGCAGAACAGTTGAAACTGGAGCAGCAGCACGGCCAGGTGGACTGGGGACAGCAAGGAGTCATCATGTCAGGTAATCCTGGGGCATGGTCCTAGTGCTCAGGTCCTCCGAGAGAGAGAAGGAGAGAATTAGAGAACGCACACTTAGATTCACACAGGACACCGAATAGGACAGGAGAAGTACTCCAGATATAACAAACTGACCCTATCCCCCCGACACATAAACTACTGCAGCATAAATACTGGAGGCTGAGACAGGAGGGGTCAGGAGACACTGTGGCCCCATCCGAGGACACCCCCAGACAGGGCCAAACAGGAAGGATATAACTTCACCCACTTTGCCAAAGCACAGCCCCCACACCACTAGAGGGATATCTTCAACCACCAACTTACCATCCTGAGACAGGGCCGAGTATAGCCCACAAAGATCTCCGCCATGGCACAACCCAAGGGGGGGGGGGCGCCAACCCAGACAGGATGACCACATCAGTGAATCAACCCACTCAGGTGACGCACCCCTTCCAGGGACGGCATGAGAGAGCCCCAGTAAGCCAGTGACTCAGCCCCTGTTATAGGGTTGTAATTCTAGGTCTTGTGGCATATTTTGGTTAAACCATCCCCAGTTCAATGGAATGCAACCCTCTCCATGCACAGTGCATTTTTCCATCACATGTGCAGTGCACTCTTCCATCACATGTACAGCTGATTCTCAAGATCTTACACTAATGATATGCTATTAAGCCTATACTACTACACTGTCTGAGCCAAGGACTACATGCTTTCTGGTAAGTTTTGATTACAATTCTGGGTGAGGTGAATATATTTTATTTGACATACATTATTTTTTGTTAACTAGTTAATAGTAGCCTACATCAAAGTGTGTTTAATTCATTTCTAAATTGTTAATAATTTCTGGTAGTTAGTTCTTGCAACCATGTGGGTTTTAGTTTACTTGAGCCTGCTAACTGAGTGTTAATTCACCTGTTTCCATACATGTTTCATTTTAAAACATGTATCTTACAAAGGAGTTGTTTAATCTAACTTCGTAACTATTTATTTGTACATGGAATTGTATTTTTTTTTTCACTCACTTTTTTCTCATCTTTAAAGCAAAATTCCACGGGCACTATCTGATATGTGGAGACATTTCTCTGCAGCTAATGTATAATGAAAAGCTGTGTACATTTGCAAATACTGTGCCAAATCATATGTGAAGAATGCAAAAAAAGATGCAGAATCATCTGGTCAAGTGCATAAAGTTCCCTCAGTAACCTCTGACAAAAGTCCCTCTACTTCTATTCGAGGTGAAAATTATGAATCAGACACCTTATCGATAGCAACAGTTCATGGTCCTCATAGAATCAGAAGTTTTTTTGACTCAATGGAGGAACGTAGTCAGAGAAATGCTGATGAATGCTGATGAATGTCTTGAGCTGTGTATGCAACTGGTTCACTTCTGATGCTCACAGGCAATGTGTATTGGAAGAGATTTCTGAATGTTCTTCGCCCAGCATACACCCCTCCAGCCAGACATGCTTTACCTACCCATTTGCTGGATGCAGGGTTCAACTGAGTTCAAGTGAAGGTCAAGCAAATGATAGAGAAAGCAGACTGTATTGCAATCATCTCTGATGGGTGGTCGAATGTTCGTGGGCAGGGAATAATTAACTACATCATCTCCACCCGTCAACCAGTATTTTACAAGAGCACAGACACAAGGGACAACATGCACACCGGTCTCTACATTGCAGATGAGCTGAAGGCAGTCATCAATGACCTTGGACTACAGAAGGTATTTGCACTGGTGACAGACAATGCTGCGAACATGAAGGCTGCTTGGTCTAAAGTGGAGGAGTCCTACCCTCACATCACACCCATTGGCTGTGCTGCTCATGCATTGAATCTGCTCCTCAAGGACACTGAAAACAATGGATACACTCTATAAGAGAGCCAGGGGAATGGTTAGGTATGTGAAAGGTCATCAAGTTATAGCAGCAATCTACCTCACCAAGCAAATTGAGAAGAATAAGAGCACCACATTGAAGCTGCCCAGCAACACCCGTTGGGGTGGTGTTGTCATCATGTTTGACAGTCTCCTGGAGGGGAAGGAGTCTCTCCAAGAAATGGCCATATCACAGTCTGCCGATATGGACAGCCCCATCAAGAGGATCCTCCTGGATGATGTATTTTGGGAGAGAGTGTTAAGCAGCCTGAAACTCCTGAAACCTATAGCAGTGGCCATTGCACGGATTGAGGGAGACAATGCCATCCTGTCTGATGTTCACACTCTGCTAGCAGATGTAAGAGAAGAAATCCATACTGCCCTGCCCACTTCACTGTTGCTCCAAGCAGAGGAAACTGCAGTTCTGAAATACATCAAAAAGCGTGAAGACTTCTGCCTGAAGCCCATACACACTGCAGCGTACATGTTGGACCCCAAGTATGCTGGCAAGAGCATCCTGTCTGGTGAAGAGATCATCAAGGCCTATGGTGTCATCACTTCCATGTCTCGCCACCTTGGCCTGGATGAGGGCAAGGTTCTTGGCAGTCTGGCGAAGTACACTGCCAAGCAAGGGCTTTGGGATGGAGATGCAATATGGTAGTCGTGCCAATATATCTCATCAGCCACCTGGTGGAAGGGACTTTGTGGATCTGAGGCTCTTTCCCCTGTTGCCTCCATCATCCTCTAAATCCCACCAACATCAGATGCCTCTGAGCACAACTGGTCCTTGTTTGGGAACACACACACCAAAGCTTGCAACAGGCTGACCAATACAAGGGTTGAAAAATCGGTGGCCATCTGGGCAAATTTGAGTTTTTTTTAGCCATAGGCCTGACAATGAGCCATCCTTAACAAGGTTGGAAAGTGACAGTGAAGATGATGTCTGATATTCAAGAGGTAGACATTGAAGAGGTCCAGGGAGAAGACTTGCAAGCCTGAGAGGAAGACAACCAAAGCTTTAGTTTCTAGACTATCATTTTACAGATGTATGATGAAAACGTTTTTGGGAGACGCAATGGATCATTGGGGGATCATTCAATATTCCCTTTCTTTTGTTGTTCAGTAAAATCATCCCATGTGAAGAGTCAACTCATTTAATTAAAGTTCAATTGGTAACCACATTTTTTTTCTATTGGAAGGATTTAATCATTTGCAATTATGTCTACTTATGATAAGGTAAAATCTGTATGTTTCTGTCTCCATATGATATGGTAAATATATCCAATGCAAAAAACATCTACATTTAAATTGTAGTAATATTAATTTGCATATATTTCCATTAATTCCTATATATACCCGTTAATTCCCACGGAAAGTTTCCACCTCTGAATATTCCCCAAAATGTGCAACTCTAGTTGTGACATTAATCATTGTGCAAAATAAATAACCAACTTATTACTTATATTTTTCAAAGGGTTATCAAACAGTTTGACTGTTGACCCTTTATTTATTTTTTATAGTATATGCAGTTGACCAATTGTGTATTTTTTTAATGCAGATCATGCACAATTCTGCTGTGTAATTCAGATTGCTGTGTAACTCGTTCCTTGGTAAATTAATCCACATGGTGGCAGTCTGTACCAAGGCTGGGCTGCAAGTGTTGCTTACTTTGCTGAATGTCTCTCTGTCCTCATTCAGTACTAACTGTAGCCGGAAAACACATGTGGAGCAGGGAGGGGCTATGAGGTCTGGAATCAGCATTACACAGCAGCCTGGTGGTTACATCAGGCACTTACACTAGAAAGTCGATTTCTCAGTAGCCTTTCAGTAGTCATGATATGAGATTACCGTCAGGGTCCTGGAATACTCATATCATTATGAGCAATGCCTACTAGTAAAGGCTACTGAGTACTGACTACTGAAAGGCTACTGAGGAATCTACTTTCTATAAATTGAAAAAACAAGGTTTCTTTTCAGATATATTGTTATATATTAACTGAAGTTCACAATATGTCATGGAACTTAAAATAGTGAGATGATAGTTGTTTTTCCTATAGGCTGCCAATATGTTGCATGCTTAACCAGAACACTGATGAGACTGATGAAAGTATCCATTATTAGTTCCATACCAATCCTGTTACATCATAGAACCAGTGACTAAGATGTTATTGTCTTCAGCTTCAGTGTCTTCTATGTACCTGCTGATGCTAATTCAGTAAAAGTGAAAACAAGCTTTGTGAGTGCATCCCATAATGGAACCCTATTCCTACACTCTTAGAAAAAAGGTGCTAGAACCTAAAAGGATTCTTTGGCTGTGTCACGACTCCTACCGAAGGAAGCTCCCCTTCCTGTTCGGCCCGCCTGCTGGTTGTGCGGGATTGTTCGATGTACATGTGTACACGTCTGTGTGTCACAGTTTTCCCATGTGTTTGGGTTTTTTGCTGGACTGTTTAAGTCCCCCGTGTTTGGGGCATTTGTTTTGGTTGGCGTATGTTCACCGTTGTTGAGCATTAAAAGTTAGCACTACCCTGAACTCTCTGCTTCCTGTGCCTGACTTCTCACCCACTACACCCCGGGCGTTACAGGCTGTCCCCATAGGAGAAACCTTTGAAGAACTAGTTTTGGTTCCAGGTAAAACCCTTTTGGTTCCAGGTAGAACCCTTTCCACAAAAGGTTCTACATGATAGATGTAGATCTGAATGAATGAAATATTCTTATTAAATACTTTTTCTTTACATAGTTGAATGTGCTGAAAACAAAATCACACAAAAATTATCAATGGAAATCAAATTTATCAACCCATGGAGGTCTGGATTTGAGTCACACTCAAAATTAAAGTGGAAAACCACACTACAGGCTGATCCAACTTTGATGTAATGTCCTTAAAACAAGTCAAAATGAGGTTCAGTAGTGTCTGTGGCCTCCACGTGCCTGTATGACCTCCCTACAATGCCAGGGCATGCTCCTGATTAAGTGGCGGATGGTCTCCTGAGGGATCTCCTCCCAGACCTGGACTAAAGCATCCGCCAACTCCTGGACAGTCTGTGGTGCAACGTGGCGTTGGTGGATGGAGCGAGACATGATGTCCCAGATGTGCTCAAATGGATTCAGGTCTGGAGAACGCCTTCCTCAATGCCTCCCTCTTGCAGGAACTGCTGACACACTCCAGCCACATGAGGTCTAGCATTGTCTTGCATTAGGAGGAACCCAGGGCCAACCAGACCAGCATATGGTCTCACAAGGGGTCTGAGGATCTCATCTCGGTACCTAATGGCAGTCAGGCTACCTCTGGCGAGCACATGGAGGGCTGTGCGGCCCCCAAAGAAATGCCACCCCACACCATGACTGACCCACCGCCAAACCGGTCATGCTGGAGGATGTTGCAGGCAGCACAACGTTCTCCACGGCGTCTCCAGACTCTGTCACGTCTGTCACGAGCTCAGTGTGAACCTGCTTTCATCTGTGAAGAGCACAGGGCGCCAGTGGCGAATTTGCCAATCTTGGTGTTCTCTGGCAAATGCCAAACGTCCTGCACATTGTTGGGCTGTAAGCACAACCCCCACCTGTGGACATCGGGCCCTCACACCACCCTCATGGAGTCTGTTTCTGACCGTTTGAGCAGACACATGCACATTTATGGCCTGCTGGAGGTCATTTTGCAGGGCTCTGGCAGTGCTCCTCCTGCTCCTAGCACAAAGGCGGAGGTAGCGGTCCTGCTGCTGGGTTGTTGCCCTCCTACGGCCTCCTCCACGTCTCCTGATGTACTGGCCTGTCTCCTGGTAGCACCTCCATGCTCTGGACACTACGCTGACAGACACAGCAAACCTTCTTGCCACAGCTCGCATTGATGTGCCATCCTGGATGAGCTGCAGTACCTGAGCCACTTATGTGGGTTGTAGACTCCGTATCATGCTACCACTAGAGTGAAAGCACCGCCAGCATTCAAAAGTGACCATAACATCAGCCAGGAAGCATAGGAACTGAGAAGTGGTCTGTGGTCACCACCTGCAGAACCACTCCTTTATTGGGGGTGTCTTGCTAATTGCCTATCATTTCCACCTGTTGTCTATACCATTTGCACAACAGCATGTGAAATGTATTGTCAATCAGTGTTGCTTCCTAAGTGGACAGTTTGATTTCACAGAAGTGTGATTGACTTGGAGTTACATTGTGTTGTTTAAGTGTTCCCTTATTTTTTTGAGCAGTGTATATTTATATACAGTTAGTCAAAAAATTATTTAGTTAGCCACCAATTGTGCAAGTTCTCCCAATTAAAAAGATGAGAGAGGCCTGTAATTTTCATCATAGGTACACTTCAACTATGACAGACAAAATGAGAAAAAAAATCCAGAAAATGACATTGTAGGATTTTTAATGAATTTATTTATGCAAATTATGGTGGAAAATAAGTATTGGGGCTTTGGTGGCAAAACAGATGGCACTGTGATAGACTGCATCCAATTTGTTGAGTAGAGTGTTGGAGGCTATTTTGTAAATGACATCGCTAAAGTCGAGGAACGGTAGGATGGTCAGTTTTATGGGGGTATGTTTGGTAGCATGGGTGAAGGATGCTTTGTTACGAAATAGGAATCTGATTCTAGATATAATTTTGGATTGGAGATGTTTAATGTGAGTCTGGAAGGAGAGTTTACAGTCTAAACAGACACCTAGGTATTTGTAGTTGTCTACATATTCTAAGTCAGAACCGTCCAGAGTAGTGATGCTGGACGGGCGGGCAGGTGCGGGTAGCGAGCGGTTGAAGAGCATGCATTTAGTTTTACTTGCATTTTAGAGCAGTTGGAGGCCACGGAAGGAGAGTTGTATGGCATAGGAGCTCGTCTGGAGGTTAGTTAACACAGTGTACAAAGAAGGGCCAGAGGTATACAGAATGGTGTCGTCTGCGTAGAGGTGGATCAAGGAATCACCAGCAGCAAGAGCAACATCATTGATGTATACAGAGAAGAGAGTCGGCCATGGAATTGAACCCTGTGGCACCCGCATAGAAACTACCAGAGGTCCGGACAACAGGCCCTCCGATTTGACACACTGAACTCTATCAGAGAAGTAGTTGGTGAACCAGGCGAAGCAATAATTTGATAAACCAAGGCTGTTGAGTCTGCCAATAAGAATGTTGTGGGCCTCCCGGGTGGCGGAGTGGTTAAGGGCACTGTACTGCAGTGCCAGCTGTGCCACCAGAGACTCTAGGTTCGCGACCGGGGGCGACGCACAATTGGCCTAGCGTCATCCGGGTTAGGGAGGGTTTGGCCGGTAGGGATAACCTTGTCTCATCGTGCGACTCAAGTGGCGGGCCGGGCGCAACGCGCGCTAACCAAGGTTGCCAGGTGCACAGTGTTTCCTCCGACACATTGGTGCGGCTGGCTTCCGGGTTGGTTGGCTTGGTTGGGTTGTGTATTGGAGGACGCATGACTTTCAACCTTCGTCTCTCCCGAGCCCGTACAAGATAGTAGCTATTAACAATTGGATACCACGAAATTGGGGAGAAAAAGGGGTATAAAAAACAATAATAAAAATTGAAATGTTGTGATTGACAGAGTCGAAAGCCAGGTCGATGAATACGGCTGCACAGTAATGTTCGTATTGATGCCGGTTATGATATCATTTAGGATCTTTAGCATGGCTGAGGTTCACCCATGACCAGCTCTGAAACCAGATTGCATAGCGGAGAAGGTACAGTGGGATTCGAAATGGTCGGTAATCTGTTCGATAAATTTACCTTCAAAGACCTTAGAAAGGCAGGGTAGGACAGATATAGGTCTGTAGCAGTTTGGGTCTAGAGTGTCTCCACTTTGAAGAGGGGGATGACCGTGGCAGCTTTCCAATCTATGGGAATCTCAGACGATACAAGAGAGGTTGAACAGGCTAATAATAGGAGTTGCAACAATTTCGGCAGATAATTTTAGAAAGAGAGGGTCCAGATTGTCTAGCCCGGGCTGATTTGTAGGAGTCCAGACTTTGCAGTTCTTTCAGAACATCAGCTATCTGGATTTGGAAGATGGAGAAATGGGGAGGCTTGGGCGAGCTTCTGTGGGGGGTGGAGGATTGTTGATCAGGGTAGGGGTAGCCAGGTGGAAAGCATGGCCAGAAAAATGCTTATTGAAATTCTCAATTATAGTGTATTTATCGGTGGTGACAGTGTTTCCTAGCCTCAGTGCAGTGGGCAGCTGGGAGGAGATGCTCTTATTCTCCATGGACTTTACAGTGTCCCAGAACTTTTTTGAGTTTGCACTACAGGATGCAAATTTCTGTTTGAAAAAGCTAGCCTTTGCTTTCCTAACTGCCTGTGTATATTGGTTCCTAACTTCCCTGAAAAGTTGCATATCGTGGGGGGCTATTAGATGCTAATGCAGTATGCCACAGGATGCTTTTGTGCTGGTCAAGGGCAGTCAGGTCTGGAGAGAACCAAGGGCTATATCTGTTCCTGGTTCAATTGGGCATGCTTATTTAAGATGATGAGGAAGGCACTTTTAAAGAACTACCAGGCATCCTCTACTGACAGGAATAGGTCAATATCCTTCCAGGATACCCGGGCCAGGTCGATTAGAAAGGCCTGTTCGCTGAAGTGTTTTAGGGAGAATTTGACAGTGATGAGGGGTGGTCGTTTGACCGGAAAGACCCATTACAGATGCAGGCAATGAGGCACTGATCGCTGCGATCTTGGTTGAAAACAGCAGAGGTGTATTTGGAGGGCAAGTTGGTTAGGATGATATCTATGAGGGTGCCTGTGTTTATGGATTTAGGGTTGTAGCTGGTGGATTCATTGATAATTTGTGTGAGATTGAGGGTATCAAGCTTAGATTGTAGGGTGGAAGACTCAAGGATGTGAATGCTTCAACAAAGTACTGAGTAAAGGGTCGGAATACTTATGTAAATGTCATATTTCAGCTTTTATTTTTACAACATTTGCAAACATTTCTAAAAACTTGTTTTTACTTTGTCATTATGGGGTATTGTGTGTAGATTGATGAAGGGAAAATGATTTAATCAATTTTAGAATAAGGTTGTAATATAACTAAATGTAGAAAAAGTCAAGTGGTTTGAATACTTTCCCAAATGTAATGTAAATACTGCTGGTCATTGGCACTAGTCAGGTGTTTCAGTAATATGATGTCTTGTTGCCGTAAAGGTCCTGTAAATCTACAGTATTTTACTGGCTTCTGTGCTGCCAGTGATTTGCTGTAAATGTACAGTAACCTACTGACTACTGTGCTGTCAGTAATTTACTGTAAAAAGTACAGGAAATACTTTACAGTGTATGCAAAGCATCAGCACATAGTTATTCCGTCCACTCACATTCACACACCAAGTCAATGTTCAGCTCCATTACATGCTATTCAATTAAACATCAAGCTGATATATATTTGCGTTACAGTTAAGGTCCTGTAAAGCTGTAGTATTTTACTGGCTTCTGTGATGCCAGTGATATACTGTAAATGTACAGTAACCTACTGGCAACTGTGCTGCCAGTAATTTCCTGTAAATATTACAGGAAATATTTTACAGTGTATGCAAAGCATCAGCACATAGTTATTCCTTCCACTCACATACCAAGTCAATGGTCAGCCACATTACATGCTATTCAATTCAACATCAAGCTGATATATTATCCTTCATTGTATTGTATTGTAGTCCTATTGTATTGTATTGTACTGTATTGTACGCCTATTGTATTAGCAGATTGTAACACATTGAGTTCCTAAAAGTAGACTTTCTTGAGTAAAATAGGTGAAACAGAGGTCAACAACACTGAAATCACTGGAGAGTAGGCCTAAAACTGTTTATTATACAATGTTGCTACAATGTTATTCTCACTGTAAAGATTGGCACCATCCCTGAATTAATTTTAAACAACCTGCTACTACTAACAGGTTCATAACCTATTACATGGCAGAAAAAAGACTGAGAGAGACCAATTCTCCTTAAAAGTTTTTAGAAAACAATTTAGAATGTAATTTTCTATTTGTATGTTTTTTCAGTAATAAAAAAACAGGCTGGGATGGGACAGTTTCATGAGGTGACACCAGAGGGTAAGGCTGACGCGTCGGTCCGTGGGAAATTGACAGCTGGTGGAAAGACAGCCGGTCAGTGATTGTGGAAAAGAAAAGAGTGACGCACTAGGCTATAGCCCATGTCACGAACTCCTGAATATGATATGCCACAGTATCCTATATGACGGAGAGAAGGCACTATAATTATTTAAGTGGTCACATGTGAACACTACAATGAAATGCTATAATTGTTTCTTTTTTAAATAGACACCAACCAGAGTAACTATGCCTACATAATAAATGTTGTGACTATTAAGCTACGTAATAACTGTGTAACAAGCAACATTATTTATTTTGTCTCACTTTGTTGTCGGGCAATGTAAAAGAAAAAAATGCTGTGAATATGGCCATGTAGTATTTTAGCCTATAGCCTAAACCTGGTATGAAGTAACAAACAACCTATAGGCCTAAGTCAATCACTGTGAGAAAAATGTCATGTTTTGATGGGGAAACCACAGTGTCAAAATGTAATTCTGAAATATGGGTCAGCGGGTAACATACCATGGGACTGGCCAGGTCAGCCACATTGGTTATAGAAGTGGGGGGCATAACTTGGCAGCGGGTCTGGGGGTCCTCACATTGTTGGGGGGCATCTAAAGCTCATTTCCTGCATTTCTACACAATCTAATATGACTCATCGCCCTTTTAGATGTCTCTATTTAGAACAACAAAAAGTAAGCAAAAATGCCCACAGTCATCAAGCTAAGTAGAACGATAATTATTAAATATGTTTAAGTGATTGATAAGACTGAACTAAATCAATGACAATTCAATATTGTGTTGCACCTTTAACCAATAACCTAATAAATGAAGAACTCTTAGAAATAAAGTACAAATACTTTTGACTGTCAATCTCTATATCAAATTTCAGTCAGTCCGCCCAGCCAGCCCGAGCCGCCTGCATGCCCGACCCCCACCAGTCTAGTCAATACCTCAACACGACTTCTTTACCATCATTTTATGTCTCAAGGGAAACGTTTGGAAAACAAAAGTTTACTAAAAGCACACATACACCTACACATTAACACACAGAAACAGTACACCCTTCATATAATTCATATCATAGGCCTAATAGTTCTGTAGAGCTCTTTTTGTAACAATAAATCTGGGTCACCCCGTCCTGCCCCTAGGGGTCCATGGCCCTGCAGCGCCCCAACCCAACACACCCCACTCAGCTTTAGGATCTTAGTGAAACATTCATTATTTTTTTCGGGTGTTTTAAGCAAAGGCTGGAGTGACAACCGACAGTATGACAGACCCCCAGGGCCAGGACTGATTAGCCCAGCAGCTAGGGATTGCCTAAATAGGTATCTCCCCTGACGTGGGCATGTTTTCAATACAGACTCCTTTTGTTGTACAGTATTCCATAAGGCATCCAGATCTTATGAAAGTTGCACAGTATACCCTTAATCTTGTAATAAATCAAATCTAGTGATATATAACTTGACATTTGCAATCTACTGCAAAGATAGCCTGCAGAGTTCTGTCCTACTATCCAGGTCTGTACCCAAACAATTTGAACTTCTACTTTTAAAAATCCACCTCTCTAAAAACAAGTCTCTCACCGTTGCCGCCTGCTATAGACCACCCTCTGCCCCCGGCTGTGCTCTGGACACCATATGTGAACTGATTGCCCCCCATCTATCTTCAGAGCTCGTGCTGCTAGGCGACCTAAACTGGAACATGCTTAACACCCCAGCCATCCGACAATCTAAACTTGATGCCCTCAATCTCACACAAATTATCAATGAACCTACCAGGTACCTCCCCAAAGCCTTAAACACGGGCACCCTCATAGATATCATCCTAACCAACTTGCCCTCTAAATACACCTCTGCTGTCTTCAACCAAGATCTCAGCGATCACTGCCTCATTGCCTGCATCCGTAATGGGTCAGCGGTCAAACGACCTCCACTCATCACTGTAAAACGCTCCCTGAAACATTTCAGCGAGCAGGCCTTTCTAATCGACCTGGCCGGGGTATCCTGGAAGGATATCGATCTCATCCCATCAGTAGAGGATGCCTGGATATTTTTTTTAAATGCCTTCCTAACCATCTTAAATAAACATGCCCCATTCAAGAAATTTAGAACCAGGAACAGATATAGCCCTTGGTTCTCCCCAGACCTGACTGCCCTTAACCAACACAAAAACATCCTATGGCGTTCTGCATTAGCATCGAACAGCACCCGTGATAATGCAGCTGTTCAGGGAAGCTAGAAACCATTATACACAGGCAGTTAGAAAAGCCAAGGCTAGCTTTTCCAAGCAGAAATTTGCTTCCTGCAACACTAACTCAAAAAAGTTCTGGGACACTGTAAAGTCCATGGAGAATAAGAACACCTCCTCCCAGCTGCCCACTGCACTGAAGATAGGAAACACTGTCACCACTGATAAATCCACCATAATTGAGAATTTCAATAAGCATTTTTCTACGGCTGGCCATGCTTTCCACCTGGCTACTCCTACCCCGGTCAACAGCACTGCACCCCCCACAGCAACTCGCCCAAGCCTTCCCCATATCTCCTTCTCCCAAATCCGTTCAGCTGATGTTCTGAAAGAGCTGCAAAATCTGGACCCCTACAAATCAGCCGGGCTAGACAATCTGGACCCTTTCTTTCTAAAATTATCTGCCGAAATTGTTGCCACCCCTATTACTAGCCTGTTCAACCTGTCTTTCGTGTCGTCTGAGATTCCCAAAGATTGGAAAGCAGCTGCGGTCATCCCCCTCTTCAAAGGGGGGGACACTCTTGACCCAAACTGCTACAGACCTATATCTATCCTACTTTCTAAGGTCTTCGAAAGCCAAGTCAACAAACAGATTACCGACCATTTTGAATCTCACCATACCTTCTCTACTATGCAATCTGGTTTCAGAGCTGGTCATGGGTGCACCTCAGCCACGCTCAAGGTCCTAAACGATATCTTAACCGCCATCGATAAGAAACATTACTGTGCAGCCGTATTCATTGATCTGGCCAAGGCTTTCGACTCTGTCAATCACCACATCCTCATCGGCAGACTCGACAGCCTTGGTTTCTCAAATGATTGCCTCGCCTGGTTCACCAACTACTTCTCTGATAGAGTTCAGTGTGTCAAATCGGAGGGTCTGCTGTCCGGACCTCTGGCAGTCTCTATGGGGGTGCCACAGGGTTCAATTCTTGGACCGACTCTCTTCTCTGTATACATCAATGAGGTCGCTCTTGCTGCTGGTGAGTCTCTGATCCACCTCTACGCAGACGACACCATTCTGTATACTTCTGGCCCTTCTTTGGATACTGTGTTAACAACCCTCCAGGCAAGCTTCAATGCCATACAACTCTCCTTCCGTGGCCTCCAATTGCTCTTAAATACAAGTAAAACTAAATGCATGCTCTTCAACCGATCGGTACCTGCACCTACCCGCCTGTCCAACATCACTACTCTGGACGGCTCTGACTTAGAATACGTGGACAACTACAAATACTTAGGTGTCTGGTTAGACTGTAAACTCTCCTTCCAGATCCATATCAAACATCTCCAATCCAAAGTTAAATCTAGAATTGGCTTCCTATTTTGCAACAAAGCATCCTTCACTCATGCTGCCAAACATACCCTTGTAAACTGACCATCCTACCAATCCTCGACTTTGGCGATGTCATTTACAAAATAGCCTCCAATACCCTACTCAACAAATTGGATGCAGTCTATCACAGTGCAATCCGTTTTGTCACCAAAGCCCCATATACTACCCAACATTGCGACCTGTACGCTCTCGTTGGCTGGCCCTCGCTTCATACTCGTCGCCAAACCCACCGGCTCCATGTCATCTACAAGACCCTGCTAGGTAAAGTTCCCCCTTATCTCAGCTCGCTGGTCACCATAGCATCTCCGACATATAGCACACGCTCCAGCAGGTATATCTCTCTAGTCACCCCCAAAACCAATTATTTTTTTGTCCGCCTCTCCTTCCAGTTCTCTTCTGCCAATGACTGGAACGAACTACAAAAATCTCTGAAACTGGAAACACTTATCTCTCTCACAAGCTTTAAGCACCAACTGTCAGAGCAGCTCATAGATTACTGCACCTGTACATAGCCCACCTATAATTTAGCCCAAACAACTACCTCTTTCCCTACTGTATTTAATTTATTTTGCTCCTTTGCACCACATTATTTTTATTTCCACCTTGCACATTCTTCCATTGCAAATCTACCATTCCAGTGTTTTACTTACTATATTGTATTTACTTTGCCACCATGGCCTTTTTTTGCCTTTACCTCCCTTATCTCACCTCATTTGCTCACATCGTATGTAGACTTGTTTATACTGTATTGTTGACTGTATGTTTGTTTTACTCCATGTGTAACTCTGTGTCGTTGTATGTGTCGAACTGCTTTGCTTTATCTTGGCCAGGTCGCAATTGTAAATGAGAACTTGTTCTCAACTTGCCTAACTGGTTAAATAAAGGTGAAATAAAAATTCAAAAATTCAAAAATTCTTCCATCCATTGTGGGAGGATATCCAACCTTCCAATTAATAGCAATGCATTTCTTAGCCACTATAAATGCTAGGTTACATTGTTTCTTAAAACAGACTCCAGTGTCAACATTTACAAGCAAACAAAAACAGGGAGAAGGGAGAATCTGTAGACATGCTGAGATAAAATAACATACTCTGCCATAATTCAGCCAGTCTTCACAAGACCATAACATATGCAAATATGTCCCCTTTTGTGTTTTACATCTCCAGCAGAATAATTACATTTCTGAGTGCATGATATTGAGTTCCACTGGAATATAGTACATTCTATGAATGATCTTAAAATGCAATAATTTATGTCTGAAATGTTATGAACATAAATGGGCATTCTAACATATCTGTATCCATTCATCATCATCAATAGCATCGCCCAGATCTTCCTCACATTTTTTGTTTTACATGTTTTGCGTCATAGGGATACAGTTTGGAAATCAACTTTTAAGATTTGTCAGTCTGCCTTACAATAATTTCAATCTTTGAAGCTTCTTGCTTGTCCAGTGTTTGCTGCCCAGAGAGAATAAAGTGTTGTATCTGCAAAAGTTCACCTCTGCGCCGTCACAGACAGGTCTTCCCTGGCTTCCTGACCCCGATGAGACCTGTCACCATCTGATCCTTCTCAGATGAGGCATGACAAAGAATTACCTTGGTGTACATTATACATTATATAATCCACGAATAGAAACATTGGTTCAATAATTGAAATGACCATTATTCCCAGATCCAAGACTGTAAACTACCCATCAACTCAAGATGGAACTTTGTATCCATTCACTGATTTTTTAAATATTTTGGCATTTAACTAGGCAAGTCAGTTAAGAACAAATTCTTATTTTCAATGACGCCCTAGGAACAGTGGGTTAACTTCCTGTTCAGGGGCAGCACGACAGATTTCTACCTTGTCAGCTCGGGGATTTGAACTTGCAACCTTTCGGTTACTAGTCCAACGCTAGGCTACCCTGCCGCCCCATATTTTTATAATATACTGCAAAATTCACCTGAGCTCTGTAGAATGGCTGTCTGACCCTGCAGATACATCTGTCACCATCTGATCCTGCTAAGACATGATGAGCATAGTGTTGTGTACTGACTGTGCACCATGACAGTGACGCCTGTAGAGATGCTTATACTGTGTCAGTGTGAAAAATAGGTAATTAGCTAGGGAAACAGACAGATAATGTTACATTGGCATACTGACTAATAAAGACTCACATTGCGTTGAAAAAACATCTGAATATCAATCTTCAATTGTTTGGCTGCTAGTTTCATTGTTTGATTCAGGTCTAGTCTGATTGAGGTACATTAATAGCTAAAGTTAGTGAGCTAGCTAGCTAGCTAACATTAGCCAACTTTTGGCTAGTTCTAGCTAATGGTACAATGGTACATAATAACATGTACTTCTGTTGAAACGGGACAAAAGGAAGTAACATGATGGCATTGAGGAGTACACCACATCAGTCACTTGCTTCATCAATAAGTGCATCGATGACGTTGTCCCCATAGTGACTGTACGTACAGTACATACCCCAACCAGAAGCCATGGATTACAGGCAACATCCGCACTGAGTTAAAGGGTAGAGCTGCCACTTTCAAGGAGCAAGACTCTAACCCAGAAGCTTATAAGAAATCCTGCTATGCCCTCAGACGAACCATCAAACAGACAAAGCGTCAATACAAGACTATGATCGAATCGTACTACACCGGTCCCGACACTGGTCGGATGTGGCAGAGCTTGCAAACTATTACAGATTACACAGGGAAGCACAGCTGAGAGCTGCCCAGTGACACAAGCCTACGAGAGGAGCTAAATTACTTCTATGCTCGCTTCGAGGCAAGTAACACTGAAACATACATGAGAGCATCAGCTGTTCCAGACGACTGTGTTATCGCGCGCTCCGCAGCCGATATGAGTAAGACCTTTAAACAGGTCAACATTCACAAGGCCGCAGGGCCAGACGGATTACCAGGACGTGTAGTCCGAGCATGCGCTGACCAACTGCCAAGTGTCTTCACCATCATTTTCAACATCCCCCTTTCTGAGTCTGTAATACCAACATGTTTCATACCACACAACAGTGGTATGCCTGATCACCGACAACGACGAGACAGCCTATAGGGAGGAGGTCGGAGACCTGACCGGCATGGGTCCTGAGATCCTCAAAAGGTTCTACAGCTGCACCATTGAGAGCATCCTGACAGGTTGCATCACTGCCTGGTATGGCAACTGCTCGGCCTACGACCACAAGGCACTATAGATGGTAGTGTGTACGGCCCAGTACATCACTGGGGGCCAAGCTTCCTGCCATACCAGGCGGTGTCAGAGGAAGTCCCTAAAAGTTGTCAAATATTCCAGCCACCCTAGTCATAGACTGTTCGCTCTGCTACCGCACAGCAAGCGGTACTGTAGCGCCAAGTCTAGGTCCAAGAGGCTTCTAAACAGCTTCTACCCCCAAGCCATAAGACTTCTGAACATCTAATCAAATGGCTACCTAGACTTTTTGCACTACCCCCCTTGCCTTACGCTACTGCTACTCTGTTATTATCTATGCATAGTCGCTTTAATAACTGTACCTACATGTACATATTACCTCAATTACCTTGACTAACCGGTGCCCCCACAACATTGACTCTGTACTGTATATAGCCTCGCTATTGTTATTTTACTGCTGCTCTTTAATTATTGGTTACTTTTATTTCTTATTTTTGGGGGATGGCGGGGTATTTTTCTTAAACTGCAATGTTGTTTAAGGGCTTGTAAGTAAGCATTTCACTGTAAGGTTGTATTCGGCACGTGACAAATAAAATTTGATTTAATTTTATTTTTTAGAGCTGAACTGTCTGTGGTAGCTAATAGCTAGCTAACTAGCTGCTAACAGTAGTAGTTCATTCACTTCAGTTGAGAGGGGATGAAACATGAGCTAACGTAACATGTTAGTTACAGTAGTAGCTCAGCACTGGGAATAAATCATTTTTTTGTCTGTCAAACAACAGTTACTTTGCCAGCTAGATTAGTCAACTAAAGAGTTGCCAGTGTCTGCTCTGCTTGCTTTTAAAACTAAGAGAAAAGGCATTACACAGACAGCAGCTGCCTCTGTTCATCTCTCCAGTGCTGGTCCTATAATGTATCCTTTCAGAAGCGTTGCCTTCACACAGCCTGTCAACACCCTCTGCTCTGTGATGTCCATGCTGTCCTGAATCCAGCAGTCTGAAACTAGAAAACAGCCTACCACATGGTCCTAAAGCACACTGGAGCCAGGTTTTGTATATCACAGCAATGATAAAACTTGAAGGACAAGAATGCAATTTCAGAATGTGGGGGGGGGGCTCATGTCCCCGCCGGTCCCTATTGAAAGTTGTACCCCTGGGCCTGGCATACAGATAGTGAAGAGGGTGCATGACTTAATATCAGTGTAGGATGCACAAACTGTCCCCACATTATGGTTCATTTTCAGTAGCCCCGCCCACTCCGAGTTTGGCATGTCTTAAATTACTATATGGTTCGCACGCTGAGAGGAGTATGCTCATGGTTTGCTTGGGGGGAGATAGGGGAACGTTGTAGAGGTAAGTGGCATAATGCAGCCTATGAATGAATGACTAAGCTTTCTAGTGAGAAAGAGATGCGCATATCTTTTGACAGTTTATGATAGACAGGCTATAGCGTACAGCCTATAGGCGCCGAGCCTCTTATTGAATGGGCATCTTATTATAGTGATTTTAAGGATCATCAGGCATTTGACTGCTGTCACGATAGTCGTTTATTTTAGTGGCGTGTAAGCAAACATTATTATTGCGAAATATTACATACAGAATACATTTTAGCCTACAATTGAGTAAAATCGGATGAAACATTTCGATAAACATGCATTATAGAGTCTGTGTTATAAAGTGTGTCATAAAGTTTGTCGCAGGGTTTCACCACAAACTAAGAGTTGGGCAACCTGTTGGGTATACCCGACGCAAAGTTTCTATTTTGTCCGTTTGTATTGACGAAAACCATACGTCACCTGTCTGTCGCGAATGTTGAATGACATTTCATTTGAACCTACTCTACAGATTGTCAGCAGTTTGTAAATTCACTCTGCCCATCTACTCCTATATCAGAGCACTGAATGTGCCAGAGCGCAGAATAACTGACGAATTTACAAACGTGCATTACCGGTAGAATCTGACCAGTGTCAGTAGCCTAAAGGGCTGCAAAAAAAAAACGTAATTAAATTATTGCCAGCAGCACAGTTAGTCACTAACGTTCTAGATAACATCAAAACAGCCTTACCAACTCTGCTAGAGCGAGTGAAATGGTCAGAGTTAAGTTATCTCTCATTTGTGTCTGGAAGTAGCTACTGTAACAAGCTATCCAACTTTAGCCAGTTTGCTTGACTGCTGTTGTGAGGTCAGAACGCTCGAATCAACCCTACTCCACGACCAGAGCGTCCAGTGTGCGCTCTGAATATACGAACAGACAATATGATAACGCTCTGAATGTAACGCTCTGAATTTGCAAACGACCCAGAGCACTCCCTGATACAGTGGAGGTAATTGACGAATGCAGACACCGCTGGAATGCGGTTTTGAAATTATAAACTGGGTGGTTCGATCCCTGAATTCTGATTGTCTGACAGCCTGTGTGTATACCCTGGAATGTAATGAAATTCCAAAGATCTGGAAATCAGCATTTGTCCTACCACTTTTAAAAGGGGGAGATCCAACTCTTAAATAATTATAGGCCAATCTCAAATCTGTCACCCCTGGTGAAAATACTTCAATCCCTTGTTGAGTGAACAGCTAAAAGAGTTTTTATTTACTAACTCTATTTTATCAATGTACCAATCGGGCTTCAGGAAGAAGCATAGCACAATGACAGCAGCCATGAAGGTTTTAAATGATTTCACTGAAGCCCTTGACAAAAAACAGCGCTGTGTCTCACTTTTTTATTGATCTCTCTAAAGCTTTTGATACAGTTGATCATGCTATATACTAAGACAGAGATTGTCGAGTGTAGGTCTTTCGGAGCATGCAGTTGCATGGTTTGCTAACTATCTGTCTGATAGAACTCAGTGCACTCAATTTGATGGGCTCATGTCTGTTAAATTGTCTGTCTGTAATGGTGTGCCCCAAGGCTGTGTACTTGGTCCTCTCTTATTCACTATTTCTATAAATAATTTAGACAAAAATGTCCAAAATGCGCAACGTCATTTTTATGCTGATGATACTGTTATTTACTGTTGTCCCTCGTCTCTTACAAAAGCTTTCCAGAACTTGTAAACTGCTTTTTATACTGTTCAACATACCTTGTGTCAATTGAAGCTTATCCTCAATACTGACAAAACTAAACTAATGGTGTTTTCTAAAGCAAGAAATAGACCTCTGAACTTTTCATCTATTATTACCTGTCAGGGCAATGAGATTGAGACTGTAACCTCATATAAATATCTTGGAATTTTAGTTGATGACGGCCTCTCTTTTAAATTGCATATTCAACCATTTACAAAAAAAATTAAGCTGAAATCGGGATTTTATTTTAGGAATAAGGCCTGTTTTTCTTTTGAACCAGAAGGAGGCTAGTATATCAGCTACATTTATGCCTTTACTAGACTATGAGGATATTTTATATATGAATGCTTCCGCTCAGTGTTTAAGATCAATTGACACCCTTTACCATGGCACTTTGAGATTTATTTTAAACTGCAAAACCCTTACGCACCACTGCACTTTGTATACCAGGGTTGGCTGGCCTTCTCTAGTCACTCGTAGGCTCAGTCACTGGTATACCTTTATTTACAAAGCCATTTTGGGTTTAATACCTTTTTATTTGGGCATTTGTATTGTTCAGAAATGTGGTGGGTACTCTCTTCATTCGCTGGACTTTATCCTGCTAACTGTTCCAAATGTCCAAACTGAATTTGATAAAAGGGCTTTCATGTACTCTGCATCATCATCTTGGAACGCCTTATAAAATACTTTTAAACTGGAAGAACTTGTCCCGATTGGTATTTTTAAATCACGGATGAATGATGTTTAGACTGATTCCCTGACCGGTCAATGTTTTTAATTTTCTGTTTTTGATTATTGTTGTTGTTATACTCTTGTGAATTCTATGGCTTTTACTGGATTACTTGTAGTTTTTCCATGTTGTTTGTCTGTAATTTTTGTAATGACTTGGTGCTGCCTATCTTGACCAGGACGCTCTTGAAAAAGAGATTTTAAATCTCAATGAGCCCTTCCTGGTTAAATAAAGTTTAAATAATATATATATATTTTATATTATTTTAAATACCACGGGTATGACAAAACATTTATTTTTACTGCTCTAATAATATTGGTAACCAGTTTATAATAGCAATAAGGCACCTCAGGGGTTTGTGGAATATAGCCAATATACCACGGCTAAGGGCTGTATCCAGGCACTCCGCATTGCGTCATGCTTAAGATAAGCCCTTAGCTGTGTTATATTGGCCATATACCACACCCCCTTCTGCCTTGTTGCTTAATTATAAAGTGGGTGGTCGAGCCATGAGTGCTGATTGGCTGACAGCCATGGTATATCAGACCGTATACCACGGGTATGACAAAACATTTATTTTTACTGCTCTAATAACTTGTGGGGATCGTTTTTTTTTGACAGAGAGGAAGAGGGTATGCTGCAGACCCACGTTTGGAAGTGTGTTTATTAATATCAGGTGCGTCATTTCAGCTAAATTTAGGGTATAGCAAAGTGACAGCCCCCCCCCTCGCCTCCCTATTTGGAATAGGCTACGTAAGGTGGAGTCTCCCATCTGCATTCCCATGTTATTTCCAACAATTGGGATTTGAAGGTCTAGGTTAGTAGGCGAATTCCCACTATGACAATGCTATAATTGGATGTAGAATATTTTGAGGTGTTCAGAGATCTGTTCATTTAGTTTCTGTTGACCATATTCTTTACATTAGAGGATGTTTATGTGGTGATTTTAGGACGCTAGTGAGTGCTGTGTGTTAAGACATATTTTGGTAGGGTATTTCTATAACTTAGGTCTAACTCATTATAATAGCCTTTTTCTTCTTCTAAAATAAATGTAGATATCCTTTGGGCTTACAGAATTTGCCAATTGTGTCATCCATGACACAATTGTAGCCTACCATCCGGATAGTTAATAAAAGATGCATACTTGAAGAGAGAAGTTCTCCTGATATTTTTTAGACCTATCCATGCCATTCCCAATCAATAAATCGGAATCCTTTCAACATTAGGCTACAATATTTTCTGCAGATTGTCTATGGCGATCAGTCTACTGCACATGCACATACACACACAACATGAGCAGATTAACTTGGTCAAACATTTTATTTATAAAAGATGATCAGAAAGAATGTGTTGGTAACTCTGCATTATAGTATAACTTATTTATTTTGAACGAAAGCCACAACTAGTACACGAATGAGTCACTTTATGCTGACAAATATCACACTTGACTCGAGCCTGGGGAATTCCTGATTCTACCTGGATTATGTTGGATAGGCTTCCATTAAAGAACACCCTCTGTTTTGTTAGACAGGCAACTCTTTATCCACAAATTTAGCAGGGGGTGTAAAGCCATTACACATACGTTTTTCTAGCATTAGACTATGATCAATGATGTCAAAAGCTGCACTGAAGTCTAACAAAACAGCCACCACAATCTTTATATTATCAATTTCTATCGGCCAATCATCAGTCATTTCTTTAAGTGCTGTGCTTGTTGAGTGTCCTTGCCTATAAGCGTACTGAAAGTCTGTTGTCAATTTGTTTACTATAAACTAGTCAAACACCATTTAAAAAAAAGTTTACTAAGGGTTGATAACATCCTGATTAGTTGGCTATTTAAGCCAGTAAAGGCGGCTTTACTATTCTTAGGTAGGGAACATTACTTTTGCTTCCCTCCAGGCCTGAGGTCACACACTTTCTAGTAGGCTTAAATTGAAGGTATGGCAAATAGGAGTGGTAATATCGTCCGCTATTACCCTCAGTAATTTTCCAAGTTGTCAGACCCTGGTGGCTTGTCATTGTTGATAGACAACAATACTTTTTTCACCCTCTTCCACACTCACTTTAGGGAATTCAAAATTACAATGCTTGTGTTTCATAATTTGGTCAGATATACCTTGATGTGTAGTATCAGCGTTTGATGCTGGCATGTCATGCCTAAATTTGATAATCTTGCCAATGTGATGAATGAGCAATCTGATTCATTGAATGATGGAGCGGAGTTTGCCTTTGCCCAAAATTTCATTTAAGTTGCTCCAAAGCTTTTACTATCATTCTTTATGTCATTATTTTTTACTATGATTTATATTTGTTTCATTGTGTAGCTTCTTCTTCTTTTTATTCAGTTTAGTCACATGATTTCTCAATTTGCAGTATGTTTATTTTGCCTCATCCCTCTCAACCATACAATTTTTCAATTCCTCATCAATCCATGGGTATTTAACAGTTTTTATAGTCATTCTTATCAGTAACTGGAATTCAATTTCATTAAATGTGTCAAGTGCAGCATCTGGTTGCTTCTCATTACACCCCACGGACCAACAAATATTCAACAACATAGGAATTACTACAAAACGTATTGTTTTACCTCTTATACACAATATTAGGCCCAGCCTTTGGAACTTTGGTATTCCTAGATATGGCTACTATATTGTGATCACTACAACCGATGGGTTTGGATACTGCTTTCAAGCACATTTCTGCAGCATCAGTAAAGATGTCATCAATACATGTTGATGATTTCATTCCTGTGCTGTTTGTAACTACCCTGGTAGGTTGACAGTCCGATCAGAGGCAGTAGGGATAACCACATGTTCTGTTGATAAGTGCGTGAATTTCACCATTTTCCTGTCGTGCTAAGCATTTAAAGTGTAACGAGTACTTTTGGTGGTCAGGGAAAACGTATGGAGTAAAAAGTACATTATCTTCTTTAGGCGTGTAGTGAAGTAAAAGTAAAAGTTATTTAAAAAAGTAAAGTACAGACACCCCAAAAAACTTCTTAAGTAGTACATTAAAGTATTTTTACTTAAGTACTTACACCACTGGTTACAGTTTGAAGCTTTCTCTAGAGTGGGCAGCCTGATGAAAGCCAGTCAATATTTAAATCATCCAGAAAATATACCTTTCTGTTGATATCACATACATGATCAATCATTTCAAAAATGTTATCCAGATACTGACTGTGAGCACTTTGTGGTCTATAGCAGCTTCCCACCAGAATAGGCTTTAGGTGAGGCAGATGAACCTGTAGCCATATTACTTCAACAGTATTTAACATGAGATCCTCTCACGGCTTTACAGTAATTTGGTTCTGAATATAAACGACCACACCTCCACCTTTAGCATTTCTGTCTTTTCTGTAGCTCTTATAACCATATATTGCTACCACTGTATCATCAAATATATTATCTAAGTAAGTTTCAAAGATTGTCAGAATATGAATGTCATCTGTTACTAGCAAATTATGGATTTCATTAACCTTGTTTCTTAAACTACATATGTTAACATGGGCTATTTTTAGCACTTTTCTGGGATGCTTTATTATTGCTTAGCAGAGGTAGACTGTCACGACTTCTGCCGAAGTCAATGCCTCTCCTTGTTCGGGCAGTGCTCGGCGGTCGAGGTCGCTGGTCTTCTAGCCATCGCCGATCCATTTTTAATTTTCCATTTGTCTTGTCTTGTTTTCCCACACACCTGGTTCTCATTTCCCTCATTATGTGTTGTGTATTTAACCCTCTGTTTCCCTCATGTCTTTGTGTGGTCTGTTGCGCTGGGTTATGTTAACCCATATTGTTATTTCGTGTTCACATTGCCGTGTGTTTTTGGTTCGCCAAAATAAAAGACTGTTGGCTACACAATATCTGTTCTCCTGCACCTGACTCCTTCACAACCATTTACGCATACCTGACGTAGGCATGCTTAGGTTATTTATGTTAGTGCAGGGTGAACTGCACACAGTGGACTTCCTGCTAGGGCACACCACCTCATTGCTAACAGTATAACTCTGGTTCATAGGCACATGATTACTGCATACAATAGCTGTAGGATCAGCAGAGGCCTTCAGGGCAGTAAGAGGGACATACATTAGGTTTATTACATTGTGTCTCCCAGCGCCCCTGGGATAATGTACATTTGCTGAAGCATTATGACAACTCAGTGACACAATGGTAGGGATTAAATGAGCTGGGCTTGTGTTATTGATAAGTCATTGTTTCAACACAGCTGTGAAAGGATCCAGGAACACAAATGATTTTGGTGGATCCCATTCTCCTTTATAATATAAGCTTAGTTAAACTTATTTTAAACAAAGAAAATACCCAGTTTAAATATCTTACTAAATAGTCAAAGCCTAAATTAATAAATTAGCCTAAATAAACTAGTACATTGAATAAACAATTAAATTAAATAGCTCAGGTCTTGAAAATATGGGCAACCTTTTTCCCTCCATATCCACAATGTGCATAAATGAGTCCCATTCAGATGATTTGCCTGTCTGTTTTCCCTCCCTGTACTCTTTTTCATTCTGTCTCTAATTCACATTAGCAAAGAACGACTCAATGTTTCACAAACTCAATTTACATAGACTAAGGGTTATCAGTCTTTCCCGCTGCGTCCTCCTCCTCACCAACAACAAGTAGCCTATTTTACCCCGTGTCACATGCAGTGGCTCTTTTCATTAAGCAAATGTGCAATTGTCACAAAATGATATTGACACATTTGGTTTGATGAAAGGGGATCCCCTGGCAGTCATTTAAAGTCAACCAACAGGTAGCCTAGTCGTGATGTCATCAGAGTGCAAAAATCCATTGCCAAAACCTGAAAGCTAGCTTCACGCCAACTGTGTTTCACAAATGTGAATAAAATTCAATTGTTCATGAAATTGGTTCTTATAGCAGAGAATTTGAGAGAAGATGTCCAAAAGGAACATAGCCAATTGATGCCCCTGATAAATAGGCCTATGACAGAGTATTTCGCCATACCTTAGCTCAATTGTATCTAGGCCAGGTCGCGGTTCTAAATGAGAACTTGTTCTCAACTGGCCAACCTGGTTAAATAAAGGTGAAATTAAATAAAAAAAACACAGAAATTTAAATAGTCTACTGAAATCATTCAAATTCGGTTTTTGAAAACTATCATTTGTTGGTGAGCGTGACAGCTGTACTTTTATTTTATGGTTACTAATGCATCGACACAGCTGCAGTGAACAGTGTAACTTTGATCTCAAAATAGTTGGGCGATGGCTGCAGATGGCTAGGTAACTGCTGTTGGACTTGACATGAAACTTAACTAGATTTTTTAATCCAGGTGCTGAGCTAGTGTTTAGCAGCGAATTGCTGCATGCCATGTGTTTGTATGTTAAAATAACTTTCCAGTGTTTCCAGATATCTATGAAATATGACCTGTACTTAATTACAATATGAATTAAATACTTTTCCTTCCCAAAAAATGTATATTAAGTATGTTAAAAAGCCATTTTTCTGTGTTGGAACGGTGTGGGCATACCCCAACAGAAGGATGTGAGCTATATCGATCATAAAATATATTAATGCGACATCATCCTCTGAGGAAATATAAGTGTTTTAAGTGTTTTTTTTCTCCAACTTATACCACAAATATGAATATAGGACAAGTCAACAACATTATTTTTGTATGAGTTAACAGAAAATCAACTAGAGGTCTTCATGAATCTACCCGTACCCGATTACTGGAGATCTGACCTGGGATCCGACCAGGTCAGATCCCACATTATGTATATAACCGTCGGATCCAGGGTCGAATCCCACTCAATGGCCAGGGGCCTCTGATCTGTCTGAAAATATTTGAAATACCGTCCGCATCCAAAATTATACTTGAAGAGATTGGTTCCTAGACAACATAAATGCAAATTTCACACATTTATGTTTTATTCTCTTAACCCCCTAGACTCTAAGCCATTAGGAGGTGATATCTAGTAACCTAATATGGACTTGTTTTTGTCGCAATTTCTTGCACATTTATTAATGATTTATTCTGACTTAAAACCTGTTTAGTCAAATGTGATATTGCATTTTTACACCGGTTGTAATTCCTTGGTCACGTGTAGGCCTACACCAATCAATCAATCAAATCGGCAGGTGTCACAAAGCGCTTATACAGAAACCGAGCATACAACCCCAGAGAGCAAGCAATGCAGATGTAGAAGCACAGTGGCTAGGAAGACCTCCCTAGAAAGGCTGGAACCTAGGAAAAAATCTAGAGAGGAACCAGGCTCTGATGGGTGGCCAGTCCTCTTCTGGTTGTGCCAGGTGGAAATTATAAGAGTACTTGGCCATTAAGTACAAAAGCTGAAGAACATATGCACATCCAGGTACTTTCTGCAGGTGCTGGAGTTGTAGGCAAACTCATGGAAAACAGAAAGCAAAACGCTGTACACTGCTGCTCATTCTCCCAGGTGATATTTATTTACAACAACATCCGGCATCCTTATCCCAGGTGGGGGTGGAAGGTCCTATATATAGGGGCATTACTCAGTGACATCACTTCCTGGAACAGGAGGTAAACATAGTTTCACAATATTAACATTCAATGTAGCAAAATATATGATCATTCAAAGAGGATGTGATCAATATTTGCAGTACTATACATACACATACAGTATTCAATTAGGATATTAAACACAATTTAGACATGTCGAAACTATAAAAACGCCTCGTTAAGGCCAAGAGGAGACAGTGTGTTGGGCCTGTGGATCCAGAAAGATTCCCTTTGAAGATGTTTCCTCTCAATGTCCCCTACCCTGCATGAAATCTTGACCATTTCTATTCCAATGTATCTCAGACAACTAATAGGATGTCCAGTTTGTGCAAAATGAGCAGCAACCTGATTTTTTTTGTCTCACCTGACCGTATATTGCTGCGGTGCTCACTAATAGATATCTTAAGGCTTCTATGGGTTTTCCCTAGGTAAGATTTCAACATGTAAATAACATTGGTGTACATGCAGGTAATCAGGCCCTTGATCTTAAATCTTTGTCCTGTGGGGGGGGTACCAGTGCTTCCTGATAATGTCCTTAAATGCCTTCTCCAATGGTGAGTATTGGGTAAAGCATGATTGGACATGTTCTGCCTTTTTTTGACTTTTGGTTGTAGGCTTTCCGACTATGTTAGTCCTTCAAAACGATCATTGGTATGTTTTACCCAATTGTCTTTGTACCCCCTTTCCTTAAATCTTTTTTTGAGGTCCGTGGTCTGTTTCTGATAAGAAGCATCAGAGCTGCATATTCTTCTGATACGACTGAATTGACTTATAGGGAGACTTTTAATAAGTGGACTTGAATGAAAGCTGTCACCTCTAAGGAGGGTGTTCCTGTCCGTAGGTTTCCTATAGAGATCTGTAGAGAGGGAGGTTTTGTCGTTAATAACCATCACATCAAGAAAACTGATTTGTGATTGGTTATAGTTAATGGTGAAGTGAAGGTGTCCATTCATAGAGTTAAGATAAGCATGGAATTCCAAAAGTTCTTCCTGGGTGCCTGTAAAGATCACGAAAATGTCATTCAAATATCTCAGAAATAGGAGAATATTGGAGAGAAAAGGATTAAGGTCTGGATTCAGCACCATCTGTTTTTCAAACATTCCTACATGGCCATTAAGCCCAGATCGTTCTTCAAGATGTTCAAACATTCATAGAAGATGCGCAGGGTCAAATATTAATCACAGTGGTGGTAGAGGGTCAGCACCTTGGGAGTTAATGTCAGTTATCTTTTCATAGTTGAGCATTCAAAGTTACCCTGGACAGGGACAACCAGACAGGATATGACCTGCACAGCCCCCACACCATTAAAGGGATATCAACAGGCCACCAACTTACTACCCTGAGATAAGGCTGAGGATATTTAAAACATTAAACATCCATTTTACCTTTATTTAACAAGGCAAGTCAGTTAAGAACAAATTATTATTTACAATGATGGCCTAGGAACAGTGGATTAACTGACTTGTACAGGGGCAGAACAACATATTTTTACCTTGCCAGCTCGGGGATTCGATCAACCAACTTTTGGTTACTGGCCCAACACTCTAACCACTAGGCTACCTGTCGCCTCTAGTCCACAAAGATCACCCCACAGCATGAGCCTGAGGACAGGAAGGAAGGAGGAGCACAAGCAAGCCAGTGATTCAGCCCAGTAGGATGGTCAGAGGCAGAAAATTCCAGTGGAGATAGGGGAGCCAACAGGCTGAGACAGCAAGAGTGGTTCGTCACTCCAGTGACGTACACACCTGTTCTATTCAGCACATGTGACAAATACAATTTGATTTGATTTGATAGAGTATTACGCAAGGTTAAGTTTAGGTCCTTGGTTAGGTGGTTAACTGATTTTTGTACTCCGATGTCTTTGGGTAGGTGGAGGGAGTCTGGAAGGACATCTAGCAATCTTTGAGTTGTCTGAGAATAAATAGCGCAGTTTTTGAAAATCCTTGGTTGGGGTCTGAACAGATTATTTTTTGTGATTGCAAAGGTGATAATATCTATTCCACGGGACAAAACTAGATCCAGATTATGATTGTGGCAATGCGTACTGTAGGTCCGGAGACATGTTGGATAAAACCGACTGAGTCGATAATGGCTCCAAAAGCTTTTTGGTGTGGGTCTGTGGACTTCTCCTTGTGAATATTGAAGTCACCAAAAATGTGAATATTATCTTCCATGACTATGAGTTCCGATAGGAATTTAGGGAATCAGTGAGGAATTCTGTATATGGCCCGGGAGGCCTGTAAACAGTGGCTATAAAAAGTGATTGGGTATGCTGCATAGATTGCATGACCAGAACCTCAAAAGACTAAAACACTGATATTTTTCATACATTCAAATTTGAGGTCAAATGTTAGCAACACCTCCGCAGGGATGCGCTGGGGATATGGTCACTAGTGTAACCAGGAGGAGAGGCCAATCACAACGAGTTTATGATCAGTGATTAGTTAATAGACTTTGACTGCCTTGGAAGTGAGGGATCTAACATTAAGTAGTCCTATTTTGAGATGTGAACTATTATCGGAATCTCTTTAAAAAAAATGACAGGGATGGAGGTCTTTATTCCAGTGAGATTGATAAGGAAACGCCTCAATGTTTTGATTTTTCCAACCTAGAACGAGGCACAAACACCACCTGAAAAGGAGATGGCCGCCATTTTAAAATCCCATAACCAATTGTGCTATTGTGTATGTTTTTTCTTGTTATTTGTAACTTATTTTGTACTTAGTGCTTCTGCCACCGCGTCTTATGACCGAAAAGTGCTTATTGATATCAGGGCAGCGATTACTCACCCTGTACTGGAGGAATTCTTCTTCTTCAACAAGTCAGACGGGAAGGATTTACTCCCGACAAGGTCCTCATCCCCGTCATTCACAGGAAAAGACGGAGATATCGTGGACAGCGGTCCGGGTGCCTTGTAAGGTCCGTCGCCCGAGAGGGTATTCTACCTTTACCATCGGTCCTATTAGCCAACGTACAATCAATCAATAATAAAATAGACAATATATGAGCACGTATATCCTACGAATGGGACATTAAAAAATGTTTCATCGAGTCGTGGCTGAACAATGACATGATTAACATACAGCTGTTGAGTTTTAGGCTTTTTCGGCAAGATAGAACAGCAGCCTCTGGTAAGACAAGGGGTGGTGACCTATGTATATTTGTAAACAACAGAGTGCACAAAATCTAAGGAAGTCTCTGGGTTTTGCTCGCCTGAGGTAGAGATCTCAAGATAAGCTGTAGACCACACTATTTACCAAGAGAGTTTACATCTATATTTTTCACAGCTGTCTATATACCACCGCAGACCGATGCTGGCACTAAGACCGCACTCAATGAGCTGTATACGGCCATAAGCAAACAGGAAAATGCTCATCCATAGGCGGCGCTCCTAGTGGCCGGGGACATTGATGCAGGGAAACTCAAATCAGTTTTACCTCATTTTTATTAGCATGTTAAGTCTGCAAACAGAGGGAAAGCAACTCTAGAGCACCTATTACTCCACACACAGTTGTGTACAAAACTCTCCCTCGCCCTCCATTTGGCAAATCTGACCATAATTCTATCCTCCTGATTCCTGCTTACAAGCAAAAACTAAAGCAGGAAGCACCAGTGACTTGGTCAATAAGAAAGTGGTCAGATGAAGCAGGTGCTAAGCTACAAGACTGTTTTGCTATCACAGACTGGAATATGTTCCGGGATTTTTCCGATGGCATTGAGGTGTACACCACATCAGTCACTGGCTTCATCAATAAGTGCATCGATGACGTCGTCCCCACAGTGACTGTACGTACATACCCCAACCAGAAGCCATGTATTACAGGCAACATCCACATTGAACTAAAGGGTAGAGCTGCTGCTTTCAAGGAGCGGGACTCTAACCTGGACACTTATAAGAAATCTTGCTATGCCTTCCGACAAACCATCAAACAGGCAAAGGATGCAAGGGGTTCCTCACTCAGTGCTCTCTGGTGTTCGAGCTACAGTCCTCGTCATTCCACACCTATCAGGGCCATGATCGCCTGCATCATCTCTATGCTCTTGGGCAAAGCCCTGGTTTGGGCAATGGCGGAGTGGGAACAGCAGCCACCTTTCTGCAGCTCCATGTTAGCCTTCACTGCTGAGCTGTGACGAGTGTGCCGAGCAGCGACTACCACCCAGTCGGCGGACGAGAAGCGGCAAGCTGACTGTTCAACCTCCGCCAAGGTGCCAGATCAGTGGCTGACTTCGTCATTGACTCCTGCACCCTCACTGCTGAGAGTGGGTGGAATACTGAATCACTGGTCACTGCTTTCCATCAGGGTCTGTCTATCTCCATCAAGGATGAACTGGCCGATCGGGAACTGGGAGAGGACCTCGAGTCCCTGATAACGCTGGCCAACAGGATTGACAACCACATCCGAGAATGTGTGAGACAGCGCCTTTTTGACACCACTCCCGTATCCTGGTTTCCGGAGCACCCCAAGCCCAGCATTGAGGAGCCAAGGCAGCTGGGACACACACATCTGAGCCCACAGGAATGTGACAGGCGCATGCGCGACGGCAACTGCCTCTACTGCGGAGGTTTCGGCCATCTCCGTTCTACATGCCCAAAGTTGATGGGAAACACTGGGGCTCACCAGGACAAGGGGAGACCCTGACGAGCTGTCCAGTTTCATCCCAGCTACGCGGTCACCATCTGACACTACCCGCAACCCTTCATTGGGACAACCGTCAGCACCACATTCAAGCCTTCGTGCACTCCGGGGCCGCAGATAATTTCATTGATCAAGACTTCGCCAGAGAATTACAAATCCCCTGCGTGAAATGTCCCATCTCTCTGCAGATTCAAGCCCTCGATGGACGCCCCATCGGCTCTGGCCAGGTGGAATATCAGACCAAGCCCATTCTACTGCAGGTTGGGGTGAACCACTCAGAGACTTAGTTTCTTTTTTATCACTGCTCCCAAGAACCCCCTTATCCTAGGGTATCCCTGGCTAGTGCTACATAACCAACTCTTCTCCTGGTCCACGGGACACCTACTAGACTGGGGTAAGAACTGCCAGACAAGATGCCAAAGTTCCCTACCAAGAGCCAGGCCGGGTTCCCCAGGCATCCATTGAAGACCAATACTTTTCTGCTCTCCATTCCGAGTACTTCGACCTCCGGGAGGTCTTCAGTAAGAGGCAACCCACCCCCCTCATAGTCCATATGACTGCGCCATAGAACTCCAACTCCACCCCTCCCCGGGGCCGTCTGTACTCCCTCTCAACTCCTGAAGCAGCAGTCATGGACAATTACATCCAGGAGTTGCTGGAGACAGGTTTCATTCGCTCCTCTATATCCCCAGCTGGTGCAGGCTTCTTCTTCGTGGGAAAGAAGGATGGAGGTCTACGTCCCTGCATCGATTAGAGGACTGAACAGGATTATAGTTAAGAATCGTAACCCGCCTACCCCTGATGTCCGCCGCCTTGGAGTTGGTCCATGGGGCCCAATTCTTCACCAAACTGGACCTCCGCAACGCTTACAATCTGGTGAGAATCAGGGATTGCCAGACTCCAGCCACCCCAGTCATAGACTGTTCTCTATGCTACTGCACGGCAAGCGGTACCGGAGCACCAAGTCTAGGTCCAACAAGATTCTTAAGATTCTTAATAGCTTCTACCCCCAAGCCATACAACTCCTGAACAGCTAATCAAATTTGCATTGACCCCCACCCCAAATTTGATTTTGACACATTCACTCACTCATCCCTGGAACAAAGGCTCTCTATTTCTGTCTGTCTCTGGCAGTCTTCTCCACCAGTCTTCTTGCCCCAGCTCTGGTGATGTTGTTGGAGCTCTGTCTCGATTGTTTTTCGCCTCAATGTCTTGGGCCTCCCCCTTTTACGTCTGCCCTCTGGATCCCTGACACAACACAGGTTATTGGGATTCAGATGCTTCAGAGCCTGTTATGAGGCGAACACAAACTGCTTGCATCTTCTCCTTTTGTATTGTGTTTTTGCAGGAGCACTAAAACTTTAATAAACCCTTCATAGATGCTTTATAAGCATTAATATATGTTTTATAACACTTACTAAAACATTTTGTATGTGATGCACTCAATGACAATATTGTGAAAGCTTAGGAAATATATAGCGTTATTGTTTGAAAAGTACATTTGTCTTCACTGTGATGAATAGAACACTGTATTTGTTTTTGTGTTTTTCTTCCAGGCACTGCCAAGAAGGTGAGCTCAACCTCAAACCACATTCACCACCTCTATAATATCCAATATGGCTGAAGGAATGCCTTCATGGACCTCCGACAGGTTTGTTGATAAAATGTACATTTCAAAGAGAAGTATCAGGAAAAACATAATGAACAAAATGCATTACGTTTCCCACATGCCCTCAGAGAATGCAACAGTCAGCACTGCTCACAAAGTGGAAAGTGACTCTAACCCATCTGATAATGATGATACCGACTCCCTCTCAGGTAGTAGCTTCACCGGGATGATTTATTTAAACCCACAAACACCTACCTGGACTCTAGCTGAGAAGTTTACTGAACTCAACTCTGGAGAAGACAAGAGACTTTCTACCTATCAGGACCTCTGTGGTCCTCCAGGTTCACCCACGGCCATTGAACATAATATTCGCAATAGGATAGGCTCTACTGGCGTGTATGGGGTCTACTCAGACTCGTCACAACAAGAGGAAGGCAACATCAAGAAGGTTTCTAAAAGGAGACCGCAGAGGAAAGTGTCTAGCGGGAATCCTTCCGATCTGAAGCTGCGTCTGGTGAGAGAGATCAGGCCCAAACCCAACGAGGCTCTGTCTGATGTGCATTGTGATGTGCGTGAGATGTTTGATGTGTGTAGGAAAAATGGAAATGAGAAGAGTGGAGTATCACTAGTAATTCCCCCTCCATTAAACAAGTCTATGGCCATGATTGATGCCTGTGAGAAGAATAAGGTGCCTATAGTGTTTACTGCCATGAAGAAACGTGGAGTAGAGGGAGACACAGAGAACCGGCCCTATAAGTGCACTCACTGCAACTGGGCCTTTAAAAAGTCCAGCAATCTGCAGAGTCATCTGGATACTCATAGTGGCCTGAAGGCTCATGTGTGTGACCTATGCGGCAAGGCCTATTCCCACCAGGGCACACTGCAGCAGCACAAGCGCCTGCACACCGGAGAGAGACCGTACCACTGCCCCTTCTGTGACAAGACCTACATCTGGTCTTCCGATTACCGCAAGCACATCCGCACGCACACCGGAGAGAAGCCATATGTGTGCGAGACCTGTGGCAAGGACTTTGTGCGCTCCTCGGACCTGCGGAAGCACGAGCGTAACATGCACACCAACAACAAACCATTTCCATGTACGCAGTGTGGCAAGACCTTCAACAAGCCGCTGTCCCTGCTCCGCCATGAGCGGACCCATCTAGGCGAGCGGCCCTTCTGCTGTTCCGTTTGCGGGAAAGCCTTTGCCGTGGCCAGCCGCATGGCAGAGCACCAGATGGTGCACACCGGGGTGAGGCCCTACACCTGCCTGGTCTGTTCCAAATCCTTCACCAAGTCCTCCAACCTGCTGGAGCATCAGGCCGTCCACAGCGGCATCCGCCCCCACAAATGCTCCCAGTGCAGGGTGGCGTTCGCCATGGTGTCTCGCTTGGTCCGTCACCAGTGCGTCCATACCGGAGAGAGGCCCTTCAACTGCACAGGCTGCAGCATGTCCTTCAGCCGCACAACTGCTCTGAAGCGCCACCAGGAGCAGACGTGTGCCGGGAGGATCTTTGTATGTGTGAAGTGTGACAAGGCTTTTCAGTGTGCCTCTCAGCTCACTGAGCACATGCTGAGCCATAACTCTACTGTTGCTGCTTCTGCTGTCGGAAACACAGACGACTGATTGATGCTATTGATGTTTGGGAGCTACCCTCTCATATAGTACACACTGTTGGTTTAGTCAACCTGATTGATCTTTACATGCTAGGGCAACATCCTGCTAGTCTGCTAACCTTTAAGGATGTTCTAAAATGCATTCAAAAAAATATTATATTTAAATGTTCTAATGTGAAGCCTGAGTTTGGCTGGGAAAAAAAGTACAATTGTTTAGGCAGATGTATGACGCTCAGAAATTATATGTAGCAAATTTAGATTTTTTGTTGTTGATGTTTTTGCATGTACATTGATTAATGAATCTTATGCTAGTCAAATACACAGTTGAAGTCGGAAGTTTACATACACCTTAGCCAAATACATTTAAACTCAGTTTTTCACAATTCCTGACATTTAATCCTAGTAAAACATCCCTGTCTTAGGTCAGTTAGGATCACCACTTTATTTTAAGAATGTGAAATAGCAGAATAATAGTAGAGAGTGATTTACTTCAACTTTTATTTATTTCATCACATTCCCAGTTGGTCAGATGTTTACATACACTCAATTAGTATTTGGAAGATTGCCTTTAAATTGTTTAACTTGTGTCAAACATTTCGGGGTGGCCTTCCACAAGCTTCCCACAATAAGTTGGGTGAATTTTGGCCCATTCCTCCTGACAGAGCTGGTGTAACTGAGTCAGGTTTGTAGGCCTCACACACGCTTTTTCAGTTCAGCCCACACATTTTCTATAGGATTGAGGTCAGGGCTTTGTGATGTTCACTCCAATACCTTGACTTTGTTGTCCTTAAGCCATTTTGCCACAACTTTGAAAGTTGTGCATTTGGAAGACCCATTTGCGACCAAGCTTCCTGAATGATGTCTTGAGCTGTTGCCTCAATAAATCCACATAATTGTCCTTCTTCATGATGACAACATGATGCTGCCACCCCGTGCTTCACGGTTTGGATGGTGTTCTTTGGCTTGCAAGCCTCCCCCTTTTTCCTCCAAACATAACAATGGTGCTTATAGCCAAACAGTTCTATTTTTGTTGCATCAGACCAGAGGACATTTCTCCAAAAAGTTCCATCTTTCTCCCCATGTACAGCTGCAAACTGTAGTCTGGCTTTTTTTATGGCGGTTTTGGAGCAGTGGTTTCTTGGGACTTGTTTTATTGTGGATATAGATACTTTTGTACCTATCTCCTCCTGCATCTTCACAAGGTCCTTTGCTGTTGTTCTGGGATTGATTTGCACTTTTCGCGCCAAAGTACGTTCATCTCTTGGAGACAGAACGCGTCGCCTTCCTGAGCGGTATGATGGCTGCGTGGTCCCATGGTGTTTATACTTGCGTACTATTTTTTGAACAGATGAACGTGGTACCTTCAGGCGTTTGGAAATTGCTCCCAATGATGAACCAGACTTGTGGAGGTCTCCAAAATTTTTTCTGAGGTCTCGGCTGATTTTGTTTGATTTTCTCATGATGTCAAGCAAAGAGGCACTGAGTTTGAAGGTATGCCTTGAAATACATCCACAGGTACACCTCCAATTGACTCAAATGATGTTAATTAGCCTATCAGAAGCTTCTAAAGCCATGACATCCTTTTCTGGAATTTTCTATGCTGTTTAAAGGCACAGTCAATTTAGTGTATGTAAACTTCTGACCCACTGGAATTGTGATACAGTATATTATAAGTGAAATAATGTGTCTGTTAACAATTGTTGGAAAAATTACTTGTGTCATGCACAAAGTAGATGTCCTAACCGACTTGCCAAAACTATAGTTTGTTAACAAGAAATTTGTGGAGTGTAAATAACATACATATTTCAAAACTATTCCAATCTGTTACATGGACTTATTGTACCTGTTACTGAAATGGTTGTTCCAGTTTAGATGTTTAAGGTAATCTCAAATCATAGTCTTACCTATCAGTCATTCATAATGCAGGCTGCGGGTGGATACAAATGCCAAATGTTGGATATGCCCAATCTGGCTGGATTCCAATAGCAATTACACATCACTTTGCAAGCCAGTATAATGTGACATGGTGTAGGCTGTAAACTATGAGCTTTAGGCCACTGAAATACATATTATCTTAAAGAATATAACTTTAATGACTACATGTTCACTTATAAACTTACTTGGTGAAGGCTACAGGATTGAAAACAAATGAATGCAACAACCATGTCTCTGTCACTAGCAAACAAAGTCATGTGTGGTACTGGTAACTCTACAATTGACTCAGAAGGCCCCCTGGGAATTATGCAAATAAGGCTTAAACCCCTACAGCAGGGCCGAAACATTTCTGGTTTTGGAATTTTGTATGGTTCTTCAAAGAAAAAAAAAATTGTTCCCCTATGGCATCGCTATCAAGAACCTTATTTGGTTCAAAGTTATGCCTTTATTTTTAAGTGTAGGTACGCGAAGGGTAATCTGTTGGGGAGTGACTATACACAAGAGCGCCTCTGAGACGCACACCTACAGATGTAGAAACTTAATTTGATCACCCTGTTGCAGTGCAGGAAATGTAAAACTTGTAGAGTATTTGAGGTTTAAAAAGGCTTCTGAAGTTTGTAATTTCCACTTAGAAAATGTCCATAACCAAAGATTTATCAACCCCTACAAAAGTGTCTTAATTCTAATTCACAATTCCTGTTACTGCAGGATTATTGTCCTGCTGTAGAAAACTATCTGTGTACACCCCAAATGGCACCCTATTCCTTATACAGCTTACTACGTTTGACAACAGCCCTATGGTTCCTGGTCAAAAGTAATGCACTATATAGGGAATAGGGCGCCATTTGGGATGCATACATAATGTATGAAGTGTAGATCCCGGGGTTGCAGTTCTGAGGTTAGCTAATCATATGGTATCTTTGAATCTTTGAAAGTACAGTATTGAACATTATTTATTGAATTTGTGTTTGTTATAAAAAATAAAATAAAAAATATTTACTAGTAACCGAAAGGTTGCAAGTTCAAATCCCCGAGCTGACAAGGTACAAAATCTGTCGTTCTGCCCTTGAACAGGCAGTTAACCCACTGTTCCTAGGCCGTCATTGGAAATAAGAATTTGTTCTTAACTGACTTGCCTAGTAAAATAAAGGTTCAAAAAAATAATATATATATATGGGGCATAGATGCAGAGAGCCTCATACCTTTTCTGAAAACCTAGACCAGCAAGATTGATTGAGATGGACCTCCTTTAAAGCAGTTTACAATACTGATAGGGCTTTGAGCTCTAGGCAGGGACTTTCATTGTGGAATACTATGCCAGTAGTTTGACTTACTTAGACCATGGTATCTGTTGTGAACATTGGTCCCCCAATACCTCTGTAGTTAACTGGTTCTCTTCATCTTATGTCTAACTACAATCCACAATTTACTCAATTATAAAGTTTTGATACCATCTGATACAATCAGTACCATCAAGTCCTTTAGTAAGGTAAGAGACTCACTCATTATTTCTACACATATTCATGAGATTGAGTTGAATGAAAACTAGAGCAGAGTCATTCAGAGTAATTGTGCGACAGACAGGCTACAGGTTGGTTCATTGGGAGTTCATGTGATACTACAAAAGCCCCATTTATGCACCATTCGTCTATTGTGTCCACATTCTGATTGTAACCACATTTGTAGACAGGTGTAGATGATCAAAAGACACATTGTGATCTGATTGTGATCCGATTTTCCTTACCTAATCCGGAGGTTGACAGATCTGGACAGTGGAAACATTTAAATCATCATTATCCCGCCTTCTAAAATCATTGACAGGCAGCACCATTGATTTATGACATCAATATGTGTTTTACAGTGGTGGTCAGTGCCATTTAAGATTTTTTTCATGAGCATTGCCTTATTTCTATTACAGCATATTCAAAGGTTTGTATTCGTATTCCATTCACCCAGTTCAATGTAACATCAATAGGTTTAGGCTACTACATAATACTTGAATTTGACCTATACCCATCACGATGTTGCTGCAACCTAGCCTACAAAGGAAAGTTTATAACGTAGGTGCACATGTCAAGAACCAAACTGGAGTAATCAAGGTTGCAGACAGTGACACATTCAATACGGCCTTGCACACTCTTGCCTCTATCTAGCTGATCTGGGGTGTAATCATTAGTCCAAACAGTTGCAAAACCAAAACTTAAATTAGTTTCTATTGGACAAATTCAGGTCAGTCCATCTCTGTTTCATTCTGTTTGCTTCCGTTAAAAAAAACCATTTTGCAACAGAATCGGCGGAATGAATACACGGCTTGATCACCCGCACACACATTTCACTTTCATAGCAGCCACATACAGCATCATCACTTTACTCATTGTATTATTCCTTCTCGCATCTACGCGCTCTCCTCCTCTCACCTTTTCCCTTCACTTGTGAACTTCTATGCACAACACAACAGCTGTCTTTGACCAGGCGTAAAAACCTCTCCAAGCCAGACCTTCATCATACCTTAACCACCGACTGCTTCTCCGTCTACATCATTATCACCATATTAGCTTAACATCACAGTCAACAAACTAGAACTAATGCGTTAGACTTGCAGCGTTCAAAAGAACTGGTAACTCAGAAATCTCTGGCTTCTAACTTCAGTGTGTTCAAGACAACTGGGAACTATCTCCGACTGGGAAAAAACAGTTTTGAACGGTCATCCAACTCGGAATTCCAAGCTGGAAACTCTGGCATCTTTCTAGAGCTCTCACTTTCCGACCTGAAGATCACTGACGTCCTGATTTCACCTCGTTCTTTTCTGAGTTCCCAGTGGTCTTGAAAGCACCATAAACCCACAATCCAATCCATGTGTACAATCATGCAGTACAGTGTACAGCAAGCAATTTAGCAGTTACACCGGCGGGTCCTGGTAGCAATAAATTAATAAAAGCTTACCTTGACTTGGAAGAGTTGCAGTGTTGGATAGCCTTAGCCAGCTAGTTAACATGAATAACATTCCTCTCTGTTGAGTCAGATTGTTGAGTGAAAGGTAAACTAAGAAAAAAATACCAAATGTATCTTTCTCTCTGCTGCTTCTCCTTAATTTTTGAAGAAATTAATTTGTTCAAAACTGTTCAACAATAGTCTTTCTCTCACTTTGAGTCAACTATTCACCACACTTTATGCACTGCAGTGCTAGCTAGCTGTAGTGTATACTTTCAGTGCTAGATTAATTATCTGATCCTTTGATGATTGGATGGACAACATGTCAGTTGGTGAAAGAGTTCTGTCCTCTACAAGTTGTCATAATTACTGTGCAAGTCTATGGAAGGGGTGAGAACCATGAGCCTCCTAGGTTTTGTATTGAAGTCAATGTACCCAGAGGAGGATGTCCTCCGGCTACACCATGATGCTACCCCAGAGGGTGCTGTTGAGGCTACTGTAGACTTTTGTTTCAAAACAGTGTGTTTTAATCAGTTATTTGGTAAAGTGGATATATTTTGTGTAGTTTTATCTAAAAAGAATAACTTTTTTTATGTGTCACTATTTACATTTTTTCCCAAAATTCACTGAGTAGGATGGTCCTCCCCTCCTCCTCTGAGGAGGCAGCACTGGTGTCTTAAAATAAATAAATAAATGTTATTTTGAAAGAATATCCATCAAAAAATGTAGCATACAGGGAGGGACCAGAAAATCTGGTCACAATGCTGACACAGTGGACAAATAAGAGACACCTTTTAATGTGTAGGTGCATATCTGAAAATGTGGGCACAATCATAATGTGGACAAGATCAGGACAAAGGATTCATGTTAGCACCAGGTATAAAATTAGGCTTTTCTTTTTAATATTTTTTTTATTTTACCACTATTCAACTAGGTAAGTTGACTGAGAAAACATTCTCATTTACAGCAATGACCTGGGGAATAGGCTATAATCACGTCCTAGTGTGTTAATAAGAGAAGAAAGAAGAAATAACATTGACACCTGACGTCCTTGCACTCTTGCCCAGGGTGGCACATTTGATCTTTGTGTCTGTGGTTCAAGAAATATTGTGTGAATATTTGCTAGATGTCAGAAGAATGCAGAATGTTATTTTAGTTGTCAAGCTGCCCCTGCCCCACCCACCATCCTCCCTTAGGGTCTTCTTGACATTTTAAAAAGCTTTACACACCAATTTATTGAAACAAGCCTTTTTAAATTGAATATTTTATTTACTATTTGAAGACCAAAGGTCTAATGAATATTGTGGGTATGATAAAAATGTATTGAATTTGTACTGTACAAGCTGCAATAGACCTGATTTCTGTAGCAGATGTTGCAGTATGTGTATAATTGGATTTGAATAAAAGAGAATTTAAATAAAAGAGAATAAAACAAGTTTTCATAATTATTTTTATAATGTAAACATTATAGACCCTTTTATTTGAGTAGCATTTACATTTTTACCATACAGGCTGAAATCATGAAGAATAGAATATGATAAAACACATTTTTACCATACAGGCTGAAATCATGAAGAATAAAATATGATAAAACACATTTTTACCATACAGGCTGAAATCATGAAGAATAAAATATGATAAAACACATTTTCATTTAGTGGAATCATTTTGTTTCTGAGAAGTCTGGTTCAACTATGACACAGAGTTCGATTGGCAATGAGGCTTGTATTATATAATGTCTATAGTAATCCTATAATTGCTTATAAGATATATTGGAAAATATTTCTGACAAGAGCTGGACATTTTAACCCAGCAACAGACCAGTATCAGATAGCTGATGATCCATGTTAGTGGCAGGTTTAATTTCTCAATCGACATTACAACATATACATTACCACCCACATACTTTCAATGTACACACGTGCATTTCCAGTCAGTCGCAGAACAGAATCTATTGAACTGGTGATGGGCAGAAGATGCACTACAAGACCCTGAAAATAAAGATGGCAAATAAAAAATAAATAAAGACTCATAGTTATTTGCATTTTGATTATAAGGGTATTGTGGAACCTACTTTAGAATTATCAGCACCGTACCCATCTTTTTTGTTTACCTGTAAAGTACTCTCATGCTGCAACACAGGATTTAGGTGTAGTCAGTGTTCACCCTTTACCACTTGTAGAAAAGCCAAAATGGAACACTATCTCCTACAAAATCTACCCAGCACATATAAGCCACTCTACACAGTATATCAGTCTACAGTGCCTTGCGAAAGTATTCGGCCCCCTTGAACTTTGCGACCTTTTGCCACATTTCAGGCTTCAAACATAAAGATATAAAACTGTATTTTTTGTGAAGAATCAACAACAAGTGGGACACAATCATGAAGTGGAACGACATTTATTGGATATTTCAAACTTTTTTAACAAATCAAAAACTGAAAAATTGGGCGTGCAAAATTATTCAGCCCCCTTAAGTTAATACTTTGTAGCGCCACCTTTTGCTGCGATTACAGCTGTAAGTCGCTTGGGATATGTCTCTATCAGTTTTGCACATCGAGAGACTGAAATTTTTTCCCATTCCTCCTTGCAAAACAGCTCGAGCACAGTGAGGTTGGATGGAGAGCATTTGTGAACAGCAGTTTTCAGTTCTTTCCACAGATTCTCGATTGGATTCAGGTCTGGACTTTGACTTGGCCATTCTAACACCTGGATATGTTTATTTTTGAACCATTCCATTGTAGATTTTGCTTTATGTTTTGGATCATTGTCTTGTTGGAAGACAAATCTCCGTCCCAGTCTCAGGTCTTTTGCAGACTCCATCAGGTTTTCTTCCAGAATGGTCCTGTTTTTGGCTCCATCCATCTTCCCATCAATTTTAACCATCTTCCCTGTCCCTGCTGAAGAAAAGCAGGCCCAAACCATAATGCTGCCACCACCATGTTTAACAGTGGGGATGGTGTGTTCAGGGTGATGAGCTGTGTTGCTTTTACGCCAAACATAACGTTTTGCATTGTTGCCAAAAAGTTACATTTTGGTTTCATCTGACCAGAGCACCTTCTTCCACATGTTTGGTGTGTCTCCCAGGTGGCTTGTGGCAAACTTTAAATGACACTTTTTATGGATATCTTTAAGAAATGGCTTTCTTCTTGCCACTCTTCCATAAAGGCCAGATTTGTGCAATATACGACTGATTGTTGTCCTATGGACAGAGTCTCCCACCTCAGCTGTAGATCTCTGCAGTTCATCCAGAGTGATCATGGGCCTCTTGGCTGCATCTCTGATCAGTCTTCTCCTTGTATGAGCTGAAAGTTTAGAGGGACGGCCAGGTCTTGGTAGATTTGCAGTGGTCTGATACTCCTTCCATTTCAATATTATCGCTTGCACAGTGCTCCTTGGGATGTTTAAAGCTTGGGAAATCTTTTTGTATCCAAATCCGGCTTTAAACTTCTTCACAACAGTATCTCGGACCTGCCTGGTGTGTTCCTTGTTCTTCATGATGCTCTCTGCGCTTTTAACGGACCTCTGAGACTATCACAGTGCAGGTTAATTTATACGGAGACTTGATTACACACAGGTGGATTGTATTTATCATCATTAGTCATTTAGGTCAACAATGGATCATTCAGAGATCCTCACTGAACTTCTGGAGAGAGTTTGCTGCACTGAAAGTAAAGGGGCTGAATAATTTTGCACGCCCAATTATTCAGTTTTTGATTTGTTAAAAAAGTTTGAAATATCCAATAAATGTCGTTCCACTTCATGATTGTGTCCCACTTGTTGTTGATTCTTCACAAAAAAATACAGTTTTATATCTTTATGTTTGAAGCCTGAAATGTGGCAAAAGGTCGCAAAGTTCAAGGGGGCCGAATACTTTCGCAAGGCACTGTATATAAAAAAAGCACATTTTGCCACTCCTTCTTTAAGGTGTTGTGAAACAAAATCATGAGAGTTTTCACTGTTGACTTGACCAGGAATCTTACTAGCAGCGGCCTCTCCTACTTTGGGGCTCAGAATGGTGTCCCAGTGTCCAGCCAACATGTCCTTGCCCCCCCCACCCCCCACCCATCACACTGGCAGCCTCAGTAGCCTTGGTTTATGTGGGCCAGAACAACTCATAGGAGCAGGTGCCTATCTCCTGTCTCTGTAGCATGAGGCAGCTTGATGTTTTCCCCCTGGACAGGACGCTAGTCTATCGCAAGGCCTTACTGCCAGAGATGAAACAAGACCTGTTTTTTCAGTCTTTGGTATGACGTGGCAGGTGATCAAACTTTAAACCTTCCAATCTCAGGGTGGACACTAACCACAAGGCCACTGAGTTGGTATGTGTCAAGCTCTGTCCCAAATGGCACCCTATTCTCTATATAGTGCACTACTAAAGTAAGTGAAATATAGGGAAGTGTGTGCATTTGGGACAGTGTAACAGGTGGGGGACACATTGGCTGGAAACTGGGTCACTATTCCCAGTACTAGAGCCAGAGAGACAGGAGAGTTGACTAATGGTAAAAGGATATGTCACCAGGCGTGCTGAGAAATGCTTCACCCATGCTTAAAGTGCACCATGTGGCATTTCAATTATGGGCGGGCTTGTCCAATGTAAATTACAATTTTCATCAAATTAAATTTCACTGGGCCTTAACCTTATTTCTGTAAAACACAGTAGCAAATAATTGTCTATCATAAATATATATAATAACATGATTGAATAACACTTAGAAGTATTGGTTAACAGCAATATCTATAATTTAATATGATATCGATATTGTTTGATATCGATTTGAGCAAGGCATCTCGTGATATCGTTTTAGTCTTCCTGTTCAGGCCCAGTTCAATCAAAAACGTGATTTTCCTGTGTTTTATATACATTACCACAATATAAGGTTGGAATAATATTGTGACATTGTGAAATGATAATGCCCTTTTAGTGCCTGAAATTTCTACCGGTTTTGGTCAGCCTATGGTCAGCCTATGAATTAATTTACCAGATGGTAAATTAGTTAATAGACCAATAAGAAAGAGTTCCAAACAAGACTATTCCTGCATGTGCAACAAACACCCTCTCACAGACATTCTCACAGGCTGTCAACTTGGCAACAGTTGGGTAGGATTTGGCTGCCACAACATTCACACCTGGCTCAATAGACAACCAGCAAGCAGTTGTCTGGACTGGAGTGGTGGAAGTGAACAGAAAAGTCTACATTCACACAGTTGCAATATATTTAAAAAAAATATGATATAATCTTGATATCAAATGAAATAATGCAACTGATATTGACCCCCTGGAGTCGATTGACGCATTGGTGCATCACTCTAAGTAACATAATTTTAAAAATCCCCATCAACATCCGTCAGTTTGAGTTAGATACCGTTTTTTTGTTGCATTGGATGCATCTCAATCCACTGCATCTGCAGATGTTGTAATTTCACCACAGATGTGGAAGGTGGCAGAGCTAGAGCGTTGTTTGTCAGACAATGAGACATCCAGAAAATCGGTCTTCTCATGAAAACATCTGTAGCGTCCGAACTAATGTGACCCTACTGTGGAAAGGGGATATTCTCACAAACACTATGGTGTTCCCCGTTTTGTTCAATGACCCCTACAAGTGTCACAGGACTCATCTGAATGTAACCAGTACCGGTTTAAAATAATCAATGGAAATATGAAGGAACACTGTAGTTTTGTGCCTACCCAAAAAACTGGTTAAAAATGTGCAATATATATATCTAACTACCAGAAAGTTTGAAAAGAGAGGCTGAGATGGAGGGGAGCTGATATTAATGAGCTTGGCTTTACTGACAACTCTAATAGCAGTTTTGGAGCAGTGGCTTCTTCCTTGCTGAGCAGCCTTTCAGGTTATGTCGATATAGGACTCGCTTTACTGTGGATATAGATACTTTTGTACCTTTTCCTCCAGAATCTTCACAAGGTCCTTTGCTGTTGTTCTGAGATTGATTTGCACTTTTTGCACCAAAGTACATTCATCTCTAGGAGACAGAACTCATTCCTGAGCGGTCCCAAGGTGTTTATACTGTACATGCATACTGTTGTTTGTACAGATGAATGTGGTACCTTCAGGTGTTTGGAAATTGGTCCCAAGGATGAACCAGACTTGTGGAGGTCTACAATCTTTTTCTGAGGTCTTGGCTGATTTCTTTTGAGTTTCACATGATGTCAAGCAAAGAGTCACTGAGTTTGAAGGTAGGCCTTGAAATGCATCCACAGGTACACCTCCAATTGACTCAAATTATGTCAATTAGCCAATCAGAAGCTTCTAAAGCCATGACATAATTTTATGGGATTTTCCAAGCAGTCAACTTCTGACCCACTGGAATTGTGAAACAGTGAATTATAAGTGAAATAATCTGTCTGTAAACAATTGTTGGAAAAATTAATTGTGTCATGCACAAAGTAGATGTCCTAACCGACTTTCCAAAACTATATTTTGACTCAAACTGTATCAATTTATTGTATCCATCTACCATTTTGCCTGTCACTTGTGATGCAGTTTATAGCAGCACTGAGTGATGTGTTGACATGACAACTGTGTCAGAGTTTGAATGATCCTTCCCCACCTGCTATCTGAAGACATAGCTAGCCAGTAACTTGCTAACACCAGACACACATATCTTTGCCATAGATGAATATGGTAAACTTTTTATTATACTTGCTGACACCCTACAGTCAAATTCTGGCACCAGTAGAGTAGGTATCTAGCTATATAAACAGGCTTTCTCTGATGTTGGCTACAAGGTGGTACTTATTTAAATTAGGTGTAGAAAATATCATGTTACCATTGGTGTATTAAAATTAGAATGAAGGCGATGTCAACTTGTCCCCTTAATAATAAATCAGTAACTTTATGATAAAACTTTATCAATGTAGAAGCAACAGCCATCATACTTTGATCTGGTTTCCTTCAAATATCATCCAATTATTAAAAACATGATTTTGACTGTTCATGACCTTTAATTAAAATGATTTTATTGTTTTTCTATATTCAATGATACCAGTATTTCAATATGTTTGAGACACACTAAATGTTCAAAAACACACTAAATACATGATAACATAATCAGAGACAGGAGTAGCTTTCCTTGTGTCATAGACGGTAGACTCTCAAAACTCACCACGAGGAAGCTATGAACAATCCTAATCATATCAGTATATGTATGCCCCTTTAACAGGAGGTTCTGAGACATGAGCAAACGTAACACATCCTAGTGTTGTAAAAAAAATCTGTGTCGTCTGGTTGACTTTCCGAGTGATGCCTTCTCAGTATGCTCAGTGCCCCTCGGTATGTATTCGTCAGTTACCTCATTGTGCAGTAGTCGGTCACTGGGTCTTGTGCAATTACGTAACGCTAGGGTTTTCAAAGAGGGAATTTTACTGGTAACTGTCTAACTTTACCAGTAAACTTCTGGAATTTTGGAAACTTTCAAGGATTTAATGTAATTTATAACATGTAAAATATATAAAATCATAAATGAAGACTATTTAATATAAAAAATTGAATAACAAAGATGTAAAACAATCTAAATACAGCCCTTCAACTTAGTGAATAACATTGCTGTTAAATATGGTTTTCAGCAAGAAATATATTTTAGATTTTTTACACGCTTTTATTTATTTTGCTCTGTCAATATGTGCTTGTTTTAAATGTTTTGGCAACAAACTGGAGAAGTTGCAGTTCATTGAAAATATTTATTTCATAAATTAGGCTATTTTGTCTGGGATCATGTAGTATATCTACTAGAAACTTGTGGACAATATGGACATAGATAACGATTAAGAAACATTAATGAATATTTTATATGTATACATTTTTAAAAAGTTATTTAAGTATAAAGTGCTAAAGTTACCATAGATTACCTGTTAATTACCAAATTACTGAAAATTCCAGTGACTTTGTGAAATTACCCATAATTTTCGCCTAAAATGACATACCCGACTGCCTGTAGCTCAGGACTGGAAAGAAGGGTATGCATATTATTGATATCATTTGAAAGGAAACACTTTGAAGTTTGTGGAATGTGTAATTAATGTAGGAGAATATAACACATTAGATCTGGTAAAAGATAATACAAAGAAAAAAAGAAAAATTATATTTATATTTTTGTACTATCATCTTTGAAATGCAAGAGAAAGGCCATAATGTATTATTCCAGCCCAGGTGAAATGTTGATTTTGGCCACCAGATGGCAGCAGTGACTGTGGAAAGTGTTAGACTGATCCAATGAACCATTGCATTTCTGTTAAAAATGTTGTATCAAGACTGCCCAAATGTGCCTAATTGGTTTATTAATAAAGTTCATAACTGTGCACTCTCCTCAAACAATATAGCCTGGTATTCCTTCACTGTAATATCTACTGTAAATTGGAAGTGCAGTTAGATTAACAAGAATTTAAGCTTTCTGCCAATAACAGAAGGTGTTACTAATGTTGACAAATAATTGGGAAGAGTTGGTTGACTAACAGCAAATACCATGCCCTACTTAGAGTTAGTTTTTGACATCTTTTGACATCAGTTTAATGGGTCTACATTCAAACTAAAGATTGTCAACACCTCCGCTGGGTCTTATGAGAAGTACAAGGTCAAATACTCTGAATATCCTAATAATATCCAAAACTGATGGCCTTCGTGGTTCACTTTAAGAATCCTTTTCATTAAAGTTTTTATATTTCACTAAGTTTATAAGATATAACTAAATGTTGTTATAGCCATCGACATGATTTGTTGGACGGTACACTACAAAACCTAAACTTGAGATCACTGACTTGACATCCGTGCTGCAGCGCATGCTGTTATGTCCTCTGACGAATGGCTGGGTAAGAGTTAAAAGTAGGTATGCTTGAAGTAGTGGGAACCGGGTCAGCTGAGTCCGCATAGTGAGACGTCTCACTTTGCTGCTCTTTGGACTCGGGTTTGAACCAGCTGCTAAACCACCCTGACTTGTTGCTCTGATCAGAAACACACACACACACACACACACACACAACACACACACACACACACACACACACACACACACACACACACACACACACACACACAGAGAGAGACAGAGAGAGAGGATAATTAAAACAAATCTCTGGTTCTTATTTGATGCTGTGACATGACAACAGGCTTCAGGCTCTACCCACCTGTTTTAGTTGGATTTTGTCTGTCTCTGTGGCCTTTCGCTACTGCGTGATGGTGGCCTGGTGCCCTCCCTGCAGGCATGCCTTCTGACCTCCATAACCATACTTCTGATCATACTGTTGACCATACCCTGCCACCGGCATCTTCCCAACATTCATATGGGACGATGAATCTTTTCAAATGATTGATTTGATTATGTCATTATTTGTTTATTTAGATGCAATTCAGCTCTTAGCTGCAAATGTTGTACACCTTGACAATAAGCTTAACTTTACTATGAGTATACACATAAAATATAGCACCACTAACACAAACAGCAGGTGCTCAGTAAATAACTAGATATCTTTACAGAGATTAAATTCAATTCAATGCTAATTTGCATGTGCCAATGGGAGGTATGTTTGTGTTTTGCATGTAATGTATGTTCGGTAGTCAATAAAACTCCCAAGGACTCACCATGCCTGGGCCAGAAGAATGATCAGCCTCTAGAAGAATACAATGAAATCAAAGCATGAAGTCCTCATATCACAGTTAACAACAGAAACATGTATGATACACAAATGATGTAAAAAGGAGTGAACATAAATGAGCATGTTTAATATTAAATCACCAGAAACAGGTGTGAATCATGAGTATGTTTGCTCAATCAAAACCAGGACCCTCATCCATTGTCTCACCTAATGTGGCTGAAGGACTCTGGTGCTGAAGCTGAGCATAGGCCGTGTCTGTGTTGTGGTAACTGTAGTCCTGACCTCCCGCCACAAGGGGCACTGCAAGCTGAGTGTAAGAAGCCATGACTGGCAGCAGAGGTGGGGCGTTGATCTGCTGTGCCTGCACGTGCATGACCCCTCACAGAAAGGTCACCGGTGTCTGATTCTTTACGGAAACCAAAGCAGAAACTGGGGGTGCATTTCACATTGGTAGTGGATGAGGTAAGTCCCCCCTTACTATGTAAATGCTTTGATCATCCAATAAATGAATTATTCATTGAAATAAATGATCTGGGACTGTAGGTTTACCTGAATATACTCTGCTCTCCTCATTGGCCCTCTGCTGGTGACATGTATGTTTCACTACAACCGCAGCTCCCCATCTAAGCAAATGCATGCGTTTTAACCATAGCATCTTAATGTGCAGTGAATGTTTTGGAGGAGAGAAAAAACACATCATTAAGATTATGAGAGCCAATTGAAGAATTTCAAACGAGTATGGTATTGTTATTCATTTATCATTTGATTGATAAAAACGGATCATAATGTAGTAATAACAATGCTATCAGTATGTCAGGTCAAACATTGTGCAGGTAGAGACACGTTAAAACCAGACACCTGTCTTGCCAGCTGGACTATAGTAAATACTTACCACCTCAGCAACCTTGACATAAGTGCCTACTGACATAAATTCACTCACCAGTACCAGTGGACTATACTGTAGGCTAATATCCATATCTATCCTAATATCCAGGCATTAGTGAGTCCCATTTATGACCATTATTCAATCAACAACAACAAATCCCAGTCTACACAAGGTTGTTTGTACCCAATAAATATGTTTTATGGGCCTCCCGGGTGGCGCAGTGGTCTAAGGCCACCTGTGGCTGTTCCACCAGAAACTCTGGGTTCGAGCCCAAGCTCTGTCACAGCCGGCCGTGACCGGGAGGTCCATGGGGCGACGCACAATTGGCCTAGCTTCGTCTGGGTTAGGGAGGGTTTGGCCAGTAGGGATATCTTTGTCTCATCGCACAGCGACTCCTGTGGCGGGCCGGGCGCAGTGATCGCTGACCAGGTCACTAAGTGTACAGTGTTTCCTCCAACATATTGGTGCGGCTGGCTTCCGAGTTGGATGCGCGCTGTGTTAAGAAGCAGTGCAGCTTGGTTGGGTTGTGTTTCGGAGGACGCATAGCTCTCGACCTTTGTCTCTCCCGAGCCCGTACGGGAGTTGTAGCGATGAGACAAGCCAGTAACTGCTAACAATTGGATACCATGAAAAAGGGGGGTGAAAAATAAAAAAATGTTTTTTACTGTAATCATCATATCCAACAGAAATAGAGGAACATGAAAACATGTGACAGAGAGACATGATGGGTACAATGGTGATGCATTGTGGTGTGGTCACCTGTATGCCCTGCTGTCTGCATTGCAGCTGCTGTAGCCAGCTAGGGTCCTGTGGGCAGCTGTCATCAGCTGTGTCACTGAGTTGTCCCATTCCCTCATACTGATTCAGCCGCTCTGCCAACTGAGGGGAGAGGACACACACACAGAGGGGAAGTGCTGAGCAAACACACACCATTAGTCTTTTTTAGGCACTACAGTTCAGTAGATTAGGGGCCCAAAATTGGCAACTGGTTTTGGCCATGGCCCAATTTTGTTGCTGTTGCATATAATAGCAGGCCCAAAAATAGGCTTTCACTACAAATTGAGCAACATTTTAAAACACATCTATAATCAATTTGACAATAAAATAATCATTTTGATCTGATTACACTGATAAAAATCACACAAAAAAACACCTTTCAATGAAGAGAAAATGTTGCTTTAAAAATGTCTAATAAGAAAGGTTGACAATGAAAATAGAATTTTCAGGGAAGAATGGATAGAGAAATATTTATTCTTATCATATCTCTCCAATGTCAAACCGGAGGTGTCTTGTTTGCAAATAATTAAATATTAGAAGTTCTTATGAATCTAAACCTGGTAACCTACTTTAAACAAATATTACCTTTCCACCCAGACAGAGGCCTGACTGACACAGAAAAATGTCATCTTCAACTGCTGGTTACTCATCCATTACTTAACCCAACAACAGGGGTGCATTCCTAAAAGCTACCTGGGTATAAGGATCTTATCATTTCACAGTGAATAGCTCAATTTATAGCGACAGAATAGCAAAGTAAATTGTTTGTCTCCTTGTCTTCTCGAATATAGAAGGTATCACCATATACCTCGGAGTCGTGGGCAATTTAAAGCTATTTTATAGCATATGGCATCACAGATTTAAGCATTTTTATAGAATGTTTTATATAATCAGGTTCCATTTTAAGCTAACAAGGGGTATCCTTTTTGACATTTTCTTTAACAAAGGGTATGCCATACCCTCAAATACCCTCAGAATTTGAGCTCTGGTTTTAACCAAACACACCAAGCCCTTCACAGACACAGAGGTATTTAAGGAGTGCATGGTGAGATGACAGTATTGGAGGATTTGGCTTAATACAAATCTATGGATACCATAATTGTGTCTGTCAAACAGGTAGGCCTACCTCTTATTTCTTAAATAGGAATAAATAGGCTCCAACAAAGCCCTCTTGTTGTTAGTGAAGTTGAATTCAAATTAAGATTTTAAAAAAATAATGAATTAATCAAATGACTTTCAGTAACATGCGCTGCCTACCTCGGTTTGATTATGCCGTGGCCATTGCTTCACGTTTCAGCACTACAAAGCTGTCCACCCAATTCCCTTATTAGTTAACTGTCTCCTGCACTCTCTCTCCTTATGAATTTGAGATCAAATGTAACTTTTGCATAATTCAGGTGGGTTAACATTCTTTTTTGGGACATTTTGCATTATTTTATATTCATATTTAATAAGGGAGATTTACGGGGCCAAAATAAATTCCTGGCTTGCCCGGCAGACGCCTCTTGCCAACCCCTGCCATATTATCTTAAAGGTGCTTTACTCCGAGGTGGTTTATGAATACAGGCACTAAAGTGATTGGGTACTAGGAATGCACTTTTGTATAAAATGTGTTTATGATATGTACAGTACATGTTAAAGTACAGTACTTTCATAACCTCTCCCTGAAGACTGTGTTTTGAGTTGTGCATAGATTAGGCGTGTATGAATGTATACTGTTGGTCAGCGTATCAGATGTTTATATGCCAGAGTGCTATGGTGAAGTGCTATGCCTAGATAAGCTCTCCCAGCAACACCATGCAGGGCTCTTACAGTCTGCGTAAAGACATCCCTATCACCTCACAATAGTGATAGGCCTGGGATGCCACCTCAAAATCCAGCAGACGACACGCATATAGGAACTTATACACCTGGTAAAGAGAAAACAGGTTGGAACAACACTATAACACAACTTACATCAATTCTACACCTGGTAACACAACCAAAATAGGTTTTCACGGTCTCCTGCACTGTAAAACATTTATTGTAATGTTTACAGTAAATTACTGGCAGCACAGTAGCCAGTAGGTTACTGTACATTTATAGTAAATTAATGGCAGCACAAAAGCCAGTAAATTACTGTAGATTTACAGAACCTTTACCAAAACACAAATTTACAGCATATTACTGGAACACCAGACTACAGCAACATGCTGTATTTTTAGAATTTACAGTGCATTACTGTAAGCACAGTGGTTAGTAAACATTTACAGAGCAGGCAGCTATTACCAATGATCAGCAGTATTTTGGTTACATGTACTTGATATATGTACTTCAATAGTTTCAATACCTATAATGTAATTTGTAGTTCACTAGCCTGACCTACAATCCATGCATTTTGTAACAGTTTAATATAAAATATTAAGTTTTAAAACTTGCAAGTAGTGCACTTAACTGCAACAACATTCTCGGTAACGGTAACAATCTTTTTACTTGCTATGACTTTGATATGTTCTTGTTTATCTACCTTCGTTTAATTAATTGAATGTAAGTCCCTCTGGATAAGAGCGTCTGCTAAATGATAAAAATGTAAATGTAAAAATGAACACTTCCAAAGCACATTGCTGGGTATTATTCTGAGCTCTGCCTCCAAACAAGAACAAATTTTATCAAAACGCAAATAGTTTGAGGGCAGAGCTCATTAGAATAATACCCAGCAGTGTGCTTTGCAAGTGTTCATTTTTACATTTATATTTTGGTCATTTAGCAGGTGCTCTTGTCCTGTCAGTGCATTAAACTAAATAAAACATTTTGTAGCCATAACTGAGAAATTTGTACTAGTTAAAAGATATTCAAGGTATTTAGTTTATTATTGTAATGTGCACAGTAACTTGTGACCAGTCTCCTATAAGTTGCTGTAATATCAGAGCAACAATACTGTAACATTTTCCTACTATACTGTAGGAAAGTAAATGCTACTGTAACTGTAATATTGGTATTTTACTGTAATTAAATGGGATTTGTACAAACAGGTTGGCTGCTGGCTATTGTATATTACTGTCACGCCCTGATCGGTTTCACCCGTTCCTGTGATTGTCTCCATCCCCTCCAGGTGTCGCTTATTCTCCCCAGTGTATTTATCCCTGTGTTTCCGGTCTCTCTATGCGAGTTCGTCTTGAAGGTTTGTCAAGTCAACCAGCGTGTTTTTCCTATTCTCTTTTTGATAGTCTTCCCAGTTTTGACCCCTGCCTGACTCTGGACTACTTTCCTGCCTGCCTTGACCTTGATTCTGCCTGTCCTTCAGTACCTTTTGTACTCTGAACTGGTTTTGATTCTTTTGCCTGTCATTCTGTTACCTTACCCTATTGGATGATTAAATATTGTAAGACTCCAACCATCTGCATCTGGGTCTCACCTTGTGTCCTGATAATTACAGCACACAGTATATTTGGGGTTTTACATCACTTGCATTTCTAGAGGCCTAAACAAAAGCTTAAAAACTGGCTGTGATTACAGGGCAAATCAGACCAAAAGGACTTGGCAAAACACAACCAGTAAAGGTCCATTTATTTGGCTAATCCAAAATTCATTACAGGTCAGATACAGGTCAGATAGGATCACCACTTTATTTTAAGAATATGAAATGTCAGAATAATAGTAGAGAGAATTATTTATTTCAGTTATTTCTTTCATCACATTCCCAGTGGGTCAGAAGTTTACATAACTGTCACGCCCTGGTCTAAGTATTTTGTGTTTTTCTTCATGTATTGGGTCAGGCCAGGGTGTGGCATGGGGTTTTTGTATTGTGGTGTGTTTTGTCTTGGGGTTTTGGTGTGTATGTATTGGGATTGTAGCTAGTGGGGTTATCTAGCAAAGTCTATGGCTGTCTGGAGTGGTTCTCAATCAGAGGCAGGTGTTTATCGTTGTCTCTGATTGGGACACCATATTTAGGCAGCCATATTCTTTGAGTTTGGTGTGGGTGATTGTCCTTAGTGTCGTTGTTCCTATCTCTTTATTTACACAAGTATAGGCTGTTTCGGTTTTCGTTACGTTCTTTGTTTTGTAGTGTTTTGTGTTTATTCGTGTTTCACGTTGTTCATTAAACATGGATCGCAATCTACACGCTGCATTTTGGTCTGACTATCCTTCACACCTAGAAAACCGTAACAGAATCACCCACCACAAACGGACCAAGCAGCGTGTCAACAGGCAGGAGCCACAGGAGAGGCAACAAAGGCAGCAACAGCGGCGCAATGAGGATTGGACATGGGACGATATATTGGATGGCAAGGGTTGCTACACATGGGAGGAGATCCTGGCGGGAAGGGATCGCCTTCCATGGGAACAGGTGGAGGCACTTAGGAGAGCAGAGGCAGCCGGAGAGAGGAGCCAGCGATACGAGGGAACACGGTTGGCAAGGAAGCCCGGGAGTCAGCCCCAAAAATTTCTTGGGGTGGGGGGGGCTGGCTCACAGGGAGTATGGCCACGCCAGGTAGGAGACCTGCGCAAACTCCCTGTGCTTACCGGGGGGCTAGAGAGACCGGGCAGGCACCGTGTTATGCAGTGGTGCGCACGGTGTCCCCAGTGCGGGTGCATAGCCCGGTGCGGTATATTCCAGCTCCTCGTATCGGCCGGGCTAGAGTGGGCATCGAGCCAGGTAAGGTTGGGCAGGCTCGGTGCTCAAGAGCTCCAGTGCGCCTGCACGGTCCGGTCTATCCAGTACCACCTCCACACCCCAGCCCTCCTGTAGCAGCTCCCCGCACCAGGCTTCCTGTGCGTGTCCTCGGTTCAGTACCACCAGTACCAGCACCACGCATCAGGCCTACAGTGTGCCTCGCCTCTCCAGCGCTGCCGGAGCCTTTCTCCTCTCCTGCGCTGTCGGAGTCTCCTGTCTGTTCAGCGCTGCCAGAGCCTTCCTCCTCTACAGCGCTGCTGGATTCTCCCACCTGTTTAGCGCAGCCAGAGCCTTCCTCCTCACCTGCGCAGCCGGAGTCTCCCGCCTGTTCAGCGCTGCCAGAGCCTTCCTCCTCTACAGCGCTGCTGGAGTCTCCTGCGTGTTCAGCGCAGCCAGAGCTGTCAGTCTGCATGGAGCAGCCAGAGCTGTCAGTCTGCATGGAGCAGCCAGAGCTGTCAGTCTGCATGGAGCAGCCAGAGCTGTCAGTCTGCATGGAGCAGCCAGAGCTGTCAGTCTGCATGGAGCAGCCAGAGCTGTCAGTCTGCATGGAGCTGCCAGAGCTGTCAGTCTGCATGGAGCAGCCAGAGCTGCCAGCCTGCATGGAGCAGCCAGAGCTGTCAGTCTGCATGGAGCAGCCAGAGCTGTCAGTCTGCATGGAGCAGCCAGAGCTGTCAGTCTGCATGGAGCAGCCAGAGCTGTCAGTCTGCATGGAGCAGCCAGAGCTGTCAGTCTGCATGGAGCAGCCAGAGATGTCAGTCTGCATGGAGCAGCCAGTCTGCATGGAGCAGCCAGAGCTGTCAGTCTGCATGGAGCAGCCAGAGCTGTCAGTCTGCATGGAGCAGCCAGAGCTGTCAGTCTGCATGGAGCAGCCAGAGCTGTCAGTCTGCATGGAGCAGCCAGAGCTGTCAGTCTGCATGGAGCAGCCAGAGCTGTCAGTCTGCATGGAGCAGCCAGAGCTGTCAGTCTGCATGGAGCAGCCAGAGCTGTCAGTCTGCATGGAGCAGCCAGAGCTGTCAGTCTGCATGGAGCAGCCAGAGCTGTCAGTCTGCATGGAGCAGCCAGAGCTGTCAGTCTGCATGGAGCAGCCAGAGCTGTCAGTCTGCATGGAGCAGCCCGAGATGTCAGTCTGCATGGAGCAGCCCGAGATGTCAGTCTGCATGGAGCAGCCCGAGCTGTCAGTCTGCATGGAGCAGCCCGAGCTGTCAGTCTGCATGGAGCAGCCCGAGCTGTCAGTCTGCACGGAGCAGCCCGAGCTGCCAGTCTGCACGGAGCAGCCAGTCTGCACGGAGCCGCCAGAGCTGCCAGTCTGTAAGAAGCCGCCAGAGCTGTCAGCCTACATGGAGCAGCCAGAGCCGCCAGTCAGCATGGAGCAGCCAGATCTTTCCAGTCTGCCAGTCAGCCAGATCCGCCAGTCAGCCAGACTCAGCCAGATCCGCCAGTCAGCCAGACTCTTCCAGATCCAGTCAGCCAGACTCTTCCAGATCCGCCAGTCAGCCAGACTCTTCCAGATCAGCCAGATCCAGACTCTTCCAGTCAGCCAGACTCTTCCAGATCCGCCAGTCAGCCAGACTCTTCCAGAGAGACTCTTCCAGCCAGTCAGCCAGACTCTTCCCAGTCAGCCAGACTCTTCCAGATCCGCCAGTCAGCCAGACTCTTCCAGATCCGCCAGACTCTTCCAGATCCGCCAGTCAGCCAGACTCTTCCAGATCCGCCAGTCAGCCAGACTCTTCCAGGTCAGCCCGGATCTGCCAGTCAGCCAGGATCTGCCAGTCAGCCAGGATCTGCTGAAACCACCAGCCAGCCAGGATCTGGTAGATCTACCTACCTGCCTGAGCTTCCTCTCACTCCCGAGCTTCCTCTCACTCCCGAGCTTCCTCTCACTCCCGAGCTTCCTCTCACTCCCGAGCTGTCCTTCAGTCCCGAGCTGTCCTTCAGTCCCGATCTGCTCTTCAGTCCAGTGGGGTTCTGGGTGAGGACTACTAGGCCATGGTCGGCGGCGAGGGTGGACTATCCAGGGACGCGAGGAGAGGGGACTAAGACATTGACTGAGTGGGTTCCACGTCCCGCGCCGCCACCATGGACAGACGCCCACCCGGACCCTCCCTATTGTTTTGAGGTGCGTTCGGGAGTCCGCACCTTAGGGGGGCAGGTTCTGTCACGCCCTGGTCTAAGTATTTTGTGTTTTTCTTCATGTATTGGGTCAGGCCAGGGTGTGGCATGGGTTTTTTTTTATTTTTTATTGTGGTGCGTTTTGTTTTGGTGTGTATGTATTGGGATTGTAGCTAGTGGGGTTATCTAGCAAAGTCTATGGCTGTCTGGAGTGGTTCTCAATCAGAGGCAGGTGTTTATCGTTGTCTCTGATTGGGAACCATATTTAGGCAGCCATATTCTTTGAGTTTGGTGTGGGTGATTGTCCTTAGTGTTGTTGTTCCGATCTCTTTATTTATTTACACAAGTATAGGCTGTTTTGGTTTTTGTTACGTTCTTTGTTTTGTAGTGTTTTGTGTTTATTCGTGTTACACGTTGTTCATTAAACATGGATCGCAATCTACACGCTGCATTTTGGTCTGACTATCCTTCACACCTAGAAAACCGTAACAATAACTCAATTAGTATTTGGTAGCATTTGCCTTTAAATTGTTTAACTTGGGGCAAACATTTTGGGTAGCCTTCCACAACCTTCCCACAATAAATTGGGTGAATTTTGACCCATTCCTCCTGACAGAGCTGATGTAACTGAGTCAGGTTTGTAGGCCTCATTGCTCGCACACGCTTTTTCAGTTCTGCCGACACATTTTCTATTGGATTGAAGTCAGGGCTTTGTGATGGTCACTCCAATACCTTAAATTTGTTGTCCTTAAGCCATTTTGCCACAAATTTGAAAGTATGCTTCGAGTCATTGTCCATTTGGAAGACCCATTTGCGACCAAGCTTTAACTTCCTGGCTGATGTCTTGAGATGTTGCTTCAATATATCCGCTTAAATTTTCCCTCATAATGCCATCTATTCTGTGAAGTGCACCAATCCCTCCTGCAGAAAAGCACCCCCACAACATGATGCTGCCACCCCCGTGCTTCACAGTTGGGATGGTATTCTTCGGCTTGCAAGCCTCCCCATTTTTACTTCAAACATAACAATGGTCATTATGGCCACACAGTTCTATTTTTGTTTCATCAGACCAGAGGACATTTCAGTTTTAATGACTCCAACCTAAGTGTATGTAAACTTCCGACTTCAACTGTATGTGTTTGTTTTATCAACCTTGGTTGAATGCACTGACTAAGTTGCCAAGGACAAGAGCACCCGCTAAACGACCAAATTGTATTGGTAAATGTAAAAATGAAAACTTGCCAAGAACACTGGGCAATAAGTACCTGCATGGGTAATTCCAGTAATATACTGTAAATTAGATTAGTAACATTTTTAGTAACGTAAAATGGATGTAGCTGTACTGTAGCTGTATTGTAAATTAATTACAGTAACATACAGTACAGGTCAATTGGTTCCAGTAAGTTACTGTACATTTTACAGGAAATGTTTTACAGTTTAATATCCAATAGCTCTGAAGAGCTAAAAATGATAGGCCTACATGTAGTTGCCAGCATAGGAGGCCAGACCCATAAAGCATAGATCTACAGTATACTGAAGTATTATGATTGACAGTCAAGCCTGTATGCCTATATCTGTTGGTAGAGCTTAGCACTTGCAATATAATGCCAGGGTCATGGGCAAAATTTTCGCTGAGACCACCCATGCAAAAATGTATGCATACATTACTGTAAGTTGCTTTGGAAAAAAATGTCTGCTAAATGGCATATATATGATTATATAATGTTGTGGTTGAAAGCATTGTTTTACCATGGAAACAGCAGGGATCCTCCCAGAGAGCAGCTGAAAAAGGGTCTGAAGCGGGTCGCTGGGAGCTAGCTGGTCTGCAAACCTGCCGTAGAGATGACTAAGCCATGAAAATACTGAATGTGATTTGCAATATTAAAATGTGCAAGTTAAATAAAATGAAAAATATCAGTTGTTAAGCTTCAATAAATAATTAAATATTCACTATTAGCAGTTGCTGAATTTATTTTC